>NC_135821.1:17308350-17563833 GCF_964213995.1 Mustelus asterias
TGCCAGAGTTTTGTCTAAAGTAATCCGTTTCATTCACATTGGCAACCAGTAAAAGCTGTTTTTTTTTTTTACTGGACTTCTGGATTTGTGGCACTTGTAAATCTGTGTTTATTTTGGAGTTGTCCCTCCCTGGACTAAAATTCTGTGCAGGAGATGATAACACAAGGGCATTAGAATATATTTTCAGATGCCAGTTAATCTGTAGTGCACTCCTAACACACTTTGTACTTACTCCAGATTCCTAAAATATTAGCCCAGCAGTGGAGGCAAAATCCTGAAATCATTCAGTACTTGAATGCATTAATACAGGCAAATGGTGGACTTGGATTGGAAGAGAGGGCTAAAAGTTTTTTGGCTGAATGAACTGACCTGGGCCTCTCGTGTTCCTATCTAATTTATCCCTTGTATTTGAAGTACTGACAATGTGATTATTTTGGGTTTGGGAAAAACCAAGACACTTCCTTTTGACCTCATGTTCACTATCTAACAGTGGCTCCCATGCCCCACTATTTCCAAACTGCCAATCATGCTCTTGAGATGCCCTTCAAGAGGGAAATGATTGATGCTAATTTGGTTATAAGGGTTCAGTGGAAGCTAGACTTCACTATATGGAAATTACAAGCAATACTTTATGTATTGCTAGTCTGCTGTTTGATAATTGTCTCTTTTTGTTGGTGCTGTCCCTTTTTTTTTTAGTTTGGGAGTGGGGGATACTACATAATGGATCACTGCATATACAGCTTGTTTTGTTTCCCATAATTATAAAAGCTTCTGATGGACAGTGCTGAATTGAAGAATATTAAAGCTCGATGCATTCAGTTAATGAAAGCATGATGCTTCATCTGTTCTTATTAAAGTTGGTAATGGAAGTCTGTCTGCAATGTTATAAAGAAAAGTCTTAGTTTCAGAAATCTTGTTCGCCATTGAAGCCCGGATCACTGGTGTTCCAATCTAGAATGGTGGAATGTAACTTTGGTAAGAAAGATATGAGGGAGCAGGCAAATCTTACACTGTTAAATAGCATGGTGTAGAGTTACCGACCACATTGTTTAACTGATTTGACTCCTTGAATAAGTTTGTTAATGTCCTGACAAGATCAATGAAGTAAGAAGTTTAATAACGCCAGGTTAAAGTCCAACAGGTTTATTTGGTAGTGAAAGCCACAAGCTTTCGGAGCCTTAAGCCCCTTCTTCAGGTGACTCGCCGGCATCTCCACATCAAGATCAATGAAACCATACTGTTATCAATAGCACAACAAACTGACCTGCCGCAACCAGTGGACCTACTTCTTCCCTGCTGCCGTCAGACTTTTGAATGGATTTACCTTGCATTAAGCTGATCTTTCTCTATACCCTAGCTATGACTGTAACACTACATTCTGCACTCTCTCCTTTCCTTCTCTATGAACGGTATGCTTTGTCTGTATAGCGCGCAAGAAACAATGCTTTCACTATGTCAATACATGTGACAATCAGATCATCCACATCAAGATGGTGGGAATTGGGTGAAGAGATGAAAATATTGACAATTGTTCAAAGGAATATTGTTGGACTAAATAACAGACTGCTTTCGAGTTACTAGTAAATCACTTGCGCAGAGCAAAAATATCTGGGTGGAATGGCCTGTCCGTCCCCCTGTTCTTAAAACCCTTACAGGCAGTTGGGAAGTGAGATTCTTAAAGCTTGAAACATACAGGAAAAAAGTACAAGAAATTCAGCAGAAACTTTACATGACAGTAATCATGGTAATGAAAGACATTTGGGGAATATGGCAAAATGAAAGTGTAAAAGATTATAATGAGTTGCTTAGTCACAATGTTTCAAGTTGGGTTCCTAGAAGCGGCTCAGGAGGATCAAAATGTGTGGTGGTTTGATCATGTAAAAACCATAAGAGGATAGATGATTGGCTAGCCTTTTGTGTAACTTTATGTATTTTGAGGTCCTAACAGGTCAATTTGCAGTCTGACTGCTGCCAATCAGCCAGAGGGAGATTTATCAAACCGGAGATGCATCTACAATCCTTGGTTCCAAGAGTTTCTGCACAGAACAATAAATGATGGGATAATACCTGAAATCTCATTCTCCAGTGCTGCAGTTGTAACAGAATGAGGCAGTGAATGAATATTTCATATCTTATTCCACAGTTTGGATAAATCAGAAACTAAAGCCAGCTGTAAGACATAACACTACAAAGTGCAAGGGATGTTGCAATATTCTTGTATTGCATCATAGTAAATGAATGATCTACTGAAAAATTACAATGCTGAGAACTTGGCTTAGTGGTAGCACCTTCACTTTGGAGGTTATGGATTCAAACTCTGTTTAAGCACATAATCTAAACACTTCACTGAATTGTGGAAGTATGCTGCATTTTTGGATGAGATGTTAAGCTGAGGCCCAGCCTACCTGTTCAGAGAGACAAGATTCTGTGGCACTATTTTGAAGATCATGGCAGTTCCACTGGTGTTTTGGCCAACATTCCTCCCTCAACCAATATTACCAAAGCAGACTAGGTGTTATAAACTCGTTTGTAGTTTGTCAAGTGATGCTGTGTGCAAATTGGCTGGTGGCTTTGCCTTCAGAAGAACTTCAGATCAATTTTAGTTTGTTGGCTGTGCAGCACTTTGGGGTGTCCTGATGACACGAAAGGTACAATTTTTAAAAACTGGGCATGCGCTAAGTGATACCACATTTAGTGTTGCTACAATCCTTTCATTGTGCCTTTTGTAAGGGGACCGATATCAATGTATGGGTAAACTGAACGCAATGAAATTCCAATATTCATGACATTTTTAGGTGTAAGCATTGTTATCATGGGTTCGAAGCCTTGAGTGGAGTCTGTCAGGATTGACTATATCAAGGCATCCATCAGCAATGGTTTTAGTGTCCATTAACTTGAGCATTGTGGCTGACTTTCTATTGGGATATTTGTGTTGGCAAATACATCAAGTTTTGAGACAATGCATGTCCTCATCCCAAGTTGAGATCTGATGGCACACAACTTGTATGCCACACTCATACTTTGGTAAAGTCTTGTTCTATTTCTGACAGAGAATTCTAGAAACATCAATTGCTGTACAGATGCCAAGTTTGCCAGCAGTAATCGGAGAGCCATGGTCAGGAAAGACGAGTTGGATTTTGACATAGATACTTAATTTCACTTAATTAAACAGCAGTAAACTGACTCCTTTCTATACACATTCTTTCTTCCATTCCCTCAAGTAAACCCTAGCAAAAATATTTATCTTGGGTATATCCAGGTGAACAGATTGGACAGGCTTAGGATTTGCACTTGACTTCATTTCCCAAGATTCAGTATTTAAGCAAGCCTCCAACCTGTTTTTGCATGCTTATGTATTCACACACTTGTTAGTGTAGGTAATGAAAACCCAGGCTTGGAGTTTCCCTTCAGTTGTACTGTGGATTTTTTGACACAAGTCCCTCTATATTGGAGTAATCAGAGCAAAAAAATTGAAAAATTTTGAGATATAGCTGTGTTTGCAACTTGCGTTTCCATCATCTTTTATGTTGGTTTTAAAGATACTGCGTTAGATACAAGCTCGCATCCACAAAACTGGCCACACGCACCCATGGTGAATTAATCACTATTGTGAACTTTTAGACGCTTGTAGACTTCAAAGAAACTATAAAATTAAGCTGGAGCTTTTTGATGCAAGGATACAAATAGGCTTGCTTTGAAGGGTTTTTAATGATTTTAAAAAATCACTAAGGAGCTTACTACTGCAATCTAACTAGAAAATAGTTCTGTATATTTAAATCATTTTCAGTAATTTAAAATTGGATTACTCACAGATGGTGGATTGACAGTAATTTACCGTTTTTGTGGTAACCTGATTTTCAGCTTTATTTTTGTTTTACCAAGTTACCCTCTTGCATAGATTGAGGGAATTTTGTTTTCGGAAATAATCATTTCAAAATGTTCCCTGATTCAGCTGGTTCATATCAGATTTTGCCCTTTTAAATACAGATAATTTTGAGAAGCTTGTATGAGCATGTACACATCGCTCAAAGTGTGCCAGGAAGACTTAATTACTCCATAGTAAGAGTAATGGAATCCTCCATGTACATGAATCGCATTCACGTGCATACTTTGCAGACTAGTTTATAAACCGATTTGGCCGTGCAGAAGATGCCATGATGGTTATATCTATTACTACAATGATTTATGTTACTTATTTACATAAACCCTAAGGTTTTTTTCCTGCACTTTATTCAATTTAGTTGACTTATACTTTTAGAAACTAGATTGGAGCGAAGTCTGAAGCTGATCTGATCTCCAAATAGAATAAAATTATACTGAAGTAACTTGGCAGAATTACTACTTTATTTCTGACTGAGTCACGTGAAGGTGAAAGTTTTAGGATAGTATGTTGTGCTATTCTTGGGCAAGTTGTCTGGACTTTGCAAGGCTGTGGGTATCCTTTATGAGAACTGAGGATGAAGTTCCTAAAGGCAGCTTACATAAACCAGATGGAAACTACTGGTTACTAAGTGAATATTTCTTACTGGAAAATTATCATTATTCTGTGAATTGCTTTAAACCCCACATTCAAATGGCACTAGTGCAGTTTTGCATCCTGTCAGTATAAATGGTTGGTATCTTTGAGCTAGTCACTGGTAAAGCAATACTTTTTGAATGGACATTCTATACATTGTTGTCAAATTTAAACCATTGCTGGAACAATTGAATTCTGTAACCACAACGGTTTATTTCAGTTCATAAACCTCTACATAAAAAAATGTCAATCTGGAATATTGATGCATGTATTAACTTTTATCTTTGGGCACACTCAGTTTTACCATTCCAGCAGCTCTTTTTATTATTGTTTCATGGGATATGGGCATCACAGGCTAGGCCAGCATTTATTGCCCATCCACAATTAACCTCGAAGGTGGTGGTGAGCTGCCACCCTGAACCACTGCACTCCATGTCACTTGTAAGACCAGCATTTATTGCTCATCTCTATTTTCCCTTGAACTGAGTGGCTTGCTGGGCCATTTCGGAGGGCAGCTGTAAGAATCATCCACATGGCTGTGGGCCTGGAATCACACGTAGGTCAGACCAGGTAATGGCAGATTTTGTTCCTTAAAGAGCAATAGTTTTAACAACAGTTGATTTTATCTTCCGTCATCAATACTGGGATAGTATTGTAACAGTTGTGCTTTTCAAAATGGATTTATTATATTTATAAAAACAAAAAAAGCAAAGGAAAAAGATTAATTCAGTGGTTTTCAAATACAGTCCAATGTTCAAGTACTGTGCTGTAGGATGAGACTTTGGTATTTAAGAATTGTGGTGCAGTGTAGGCAAGGGTACTTGTTACACTCCATGTTAAACAAAGTGTAAAGCATGCAAAATTGGCAGCTATAATTCAACACATTCTATACAGTTTGGCACTTGTCTAAATGCTAAAACTTGTTGACGTGTGACAGTGCTGAACTATTTATTTGAATGATTCCTCAGTTGCCAGCAAAAAAGCTTCATATCTACTTTTGAAATACCTCCTGTACAGAATGGCAGATGTCAGTTGGTTTGTGACCTTAATATTCTCCTCATAATCCAAAACCAAAATCTGTTAGTGGAAAGTTATTCATCCATTGACAGTTGGTCTCCAGGATTGTCACAACTGGCTCTATTTATCTACTCAGGGTATGATTATCTCTCGAATATATCTAAAGCAGATTTGGCATTGCTATTTGGAACATCTGAGAGACTTTTGGCTTGGAAGCTTGAGCACTCTTGCCCTGTGCACAGAGTGCTCCCAATCTCAAATGCTGTAGTGGTACATCATGACGTTATGCCAATATGTGATTGCTAGGTTTATCTGTAGTTGATCTTTGCGTTCAGTTTGGAGGAGTACGATTAAAGCAAGGACACATTTAAAGCAATGGCAAAGACAACGATCAACCTGCTTTGTTAGTCTAAGTTCATTTTGCTCAGAAACCCAGTAACTGCAGTGTTGTGAACCGAAAAAGTCATAAATGTAAGGTACACCCTTCTGTCAACTTTGTTTTATAAACTGCTTTCTTGATGTAGAAGTAAGTTTAACTTTGTTTTGATTATACTGACAGGCTAGTGATGTTTCAAAGACAAATGAGCCCTTTTCCATGGCTGCTGCAGTATGTTTTAAAAGCTGTCTTTAAGCTCAGACCTCTTTACATGAGTTTGTTTCAATCGTTTTTTCTTAAATTGTGATGGTGCTCAGTCTTGTTTTGGAACTTGCCTGGGTTTGATATTTTACTTTGCAGACATGCTGCTCTGTGCATTTGGGCCCACCTGGCCCAAATGTTGACCAGGCTGGGATTCCATGTTATTGTTCGTTCTTTTTGGAGAAATTTAATATCCCTTGAGTAAGTCTTTAGCAGGTTTCTAGGGAAAGGGATGAATTGTTTTTTGATAGTAGACTAACCATAGCTTTGACTCTACCTCCAGTGTGTGTGGTTATGGAATTAAAGGAATCTGGAACCTGTTTCTGCAAGTTTTGTTGCCACCTGTTGTCTTCGAATATCTCTACCAGTTGCTTTTTTCTACCCATTCCTGCACTTTTACCTCTGGAGTTACTAAGCTGGGTTCAATTCTGGCCTTGGGTGACTGTGTAGAGTTTGCACATTCTCCCCATGCCAGCATGGGTTTCCTCCATGTGCTATGGTTTCCTCCCACACTCTAAAGATGTGCGGGGTAGATTGGTAATAACTTGCTTTGTGTCAGGAGGATTAGTGGCGTAAATAAGTGGGTTTATGGGGATATGGCCTGGTGGAATTGTTGTTGGTGCAGGCTTGAAGGGCCAAATGGCCACCTCGTGCACTATAGGGATTCTATAATATAACTGAACGGGGAAATCCCAGAATGGAACCCTGGCTGAAAATATCAAACTTCTACTTTTTTAGGAAATGTGAAAGAACAGAGTCACAAGACTGCTAATTAGTTTTAGCAACAAGAAAAAACATGTATTAAACATGAAAAGTTTCATTATAATACAATGCTCCCTTACTCCTCCCTTAGCTTCACAAATGTCTACAGTTTTCAAAGATGACCCTCCACTCTGAAACCAGATGACCAGTGCCACTCAACTAATCTTTCAAAGTTTTCTTTTCTCAATCCCACTAGATGATCACAGTTTCCAAACCCCATTTTCAAAAAAAATCATGCTTTAAATCTTATTTCAAACAATGCTTTCCATCAGCTGTTTACACTAAGAAATCCATTCCAGGTCTTCCAACTTTACAAACAAAGCCACTTTTAACAAGAAACCCAGCTCTGTTTTCCACCCCTCCTTTCAGGTTTCTTTTGTCTTGAATGTTTTTACACAAACTCAGGTACTTGAATACTATTGCTTCAAACACTGAAAATAAGGACACCAAACCATACGATTGCTTCAGAAATGTGACTATCCTGTAGCCAACCTCCTCAGCTCTTCTCTTCCCAGGTCTGACTTTAACTCCCATAAACAATATCTGTTCCCAAAGGCAGTTCCTGTTTGTTCTTTTAACTTCAGACTTCGTGGAAACTTCTCTTCATTTCTCTAGTTTCCTTAACTAGCTGTTCTATAAGTTTCCTGCACTTGTTTTCGTGGCCATTATTCCATGGTATGGTGTTCCTTCTAGCAAAGCTGAGAGAGATGTTTCCTCTCTTGCCTTCTAAAGCCAACTGCCAAGCAATCAGCTAAAACCCCATTCAAAACTCTTCAGTCCTAAAGATGCCCCTGGTTACTATGCAGTGCCCATATATTTATCCCAGCTTGTTTACTTTTCACGTTGTAACCCCCTCTAATCGCAATAGGAACACAGTTTGCACTGAAACCAAAAAACTTCAGATGCAAACACTTTTGTCCAACATGAATCTACACAGCCACACACAATTAAACCCATTTAAAGCGATACCTGATTTCTAATATTTAACGATACAAATATAGCTAATCTAAAACCACCTCTGCTTTCCTGATCTTGTTTTGTTCATCATCTTGTCGGCTAACTGAAAAGCATACCAGCTTGAAATTCTTAATCCAATTTCTCGGACTCCTAACCAAATGTACTCTGTGATTAAATATTGTAGGAGTTAACTTGAGATTGTGTATAAGTGAAGTATGTTTCATCTCGCAATGAGATGTAATATTTGCTGCCTAGATATTAGAGCAAGAGTCAGATTATGGATCTTGCTTAATGACATTTATTTTCCGTTATTTTTTAAATTAATGATCAATGTTGCAAACTGCCAAACGTCTTCCAAACCTTACTAAACTGGCAGAACCTTACGATTAAGGTAGAATTTAAAAGAATGGAAATGTCTGCGCTAGGGAGCCTAATACATGTGTTAAAACCTGTCTACTCTACATTAAGAAGAATATGCTTGTCTGTGTGTCAGGTATTGTATTAAGTGAGCTTTGTTTACTAATGCAGGATCATTTTACAAGCTAATAACAAGCTTCTCTTGACTACTTGAGGATCATTTAAGTAATGTTTGTGTCCGAAGAGTGCAGCTAACAACAAACACGCGTTTCACCCTCTGGCTTCATTTTTCAGTGTTAATGTCCCAACTTATAGAGAACCAATGACATTCAAAATTTTGGATTTGTAAAGCTACCACTGGAGTTACGCCCCCCCGCCAAAAAAATGAACTGTATTGAAGTGTTCCGTTGTATAATTTAATAAGTTAACAATTTAAATGTACACATCTAAAATAATTGCATGGCCCTCAAATTGTAGAGTCTTTTTAATCTTGACCCACTCTACAAACAGTATTCCAGAATAGTCCAATCCAACTGAAGCCTACTTCTAACCCTTGCCTTGAAATGCCAGACTTTTTTGAAGGTTGGTAAACCTGTTAGAAAATCAATGTAAATGATTTGGGTTTTGTTAAATGTTTTATTTTAATGCTTTACAATGGGTGAAATTAAGTTGCAGCAAATGAGTTTTAGCCAACTAGTATGGGCGGCACGCTGGCACAGTGGTTAGCACTGCTGCCTCACAGCTCCAGGGACCCAGGTTCGATTCCTGACTTGGGTGACTGTCTGTGTGGAGTTTGCACATTCTCCCCGTGTCTGCGTGGGTTTCCTCCAGGTGCTCTGGTTTCCTCCCGCAGTCCAAAGATGTGCAGATTAGATGGATTGGCCATGTTAAATTGCCCCTTAGTGTCAGGAGGACTAGCTAGGGTAAAGGCATTGGGTTATGGGGATAGGACCTAGGTGGGATTGTGGTTGGTGCAGACTCGATGGGCCGAATGGCCTCCTCCTGAATGTAGGATTCTATGATTCCACCTGCCTTATGGATCAATCTGATTGCAACACTTTATTCTCTAAAGAGAAAGTAACTGCATCTTCATGGCAAGTGGCCAAGTTTTGGAATTTTACACATCCACAATGAAAGCTAACATTTTTAATTAGTAAAATGCTATGTCATTCATGCTTCCCTTTTGAAAGTAAGACGACAACTGTCCAATGCACTGATTCTATTGCTGCAGTGGAGAGAACTTTCTATAAAACTTGAGTAGAACTTTGAGCTCTTGATTTATGTTGTAGACAGGTGAAAAGTGATTTTTGTTGAACATGTTGACTGGTCACTCAGCTCTGGAAACAATTCCAAATCCGTGTTTGGAAAGAAGCAGCTGGCAACGTTGAGGTGGTTGGAGCTTGTGGGTTGGGTGAAAGAATAGTTGAGTTTGTTTTTGCTTGAAAATAGCTTCCTGGATGTGTCCTGTGGATTATTGACTCTTGGTTCAAGCAACTTTTATACTGGGCTTAACGCACTTAAATTCATTCTAACTAGCTGACTGCCACTGGGCAATAAGCCAAGAAGATATCTGTTTTCTACCAAATCTTCTTGATGATCTGTATTGGTGGATCCAGGAAGTTTACTTTGGATTTGGCGCTGACTGTGCATGGTATATTGAGAACTGTTACTCACTCCATTATAAAATTAAAGTTTTCATTTTATTAGTGCCACAAGTAGGCTTGCATTAATATTGCAATGAAGTTACTGTCTTGCACAAAGCTCAAGGATACTTCAACAAACCCTGATAATGCTGTGGTGAATTTGATCTAAAGTTGTCACTAACTCTTCGACTTACCTAAAATGACAAACAGGAAAATTTACAGGTTTGATTAGGGTTGGTTTAATCTGTATTTTACTTTCTTTGTGGCGCCAGAAAATCAAATGTTGTTGTTCCCTGAGTGCGTGAGTTTCTTGTTATAAAATGCAGAATGTGAATGGTGCCTGTTTTGAGCTGTGGTGTATGGCAGTGTAGTTAACAAAAAGGACACGTATTTGGATAAGAGTATTGGGGGAAATTAAGCAAAAACTATTTAAATTGAGTTGAAGTAGAGAATAACCATGATCTAATTGACTGATGGAATATACTTAAGGGTCTGAATAGATAACTTATGATCTTCGTTCCCTTTGGTGAGGTGGTCAGATTAAAATACTGCTATGCATATTCTGTATAAAGTGAAACCGTCTGCAGCTTGGTTAATTATAATGGATGTTTAGCATTTAAATTAACATTGATCAATTGAACTTGAATCTGAATGAGTCAGTCATCCCTGACTTAGCTTGCTTTTGGTATTTTTTCAAGTGATGTCACTAGTTTTCCACAGAAGTGATTTAATTACTATCGTCCCCCTTTTTAAGGAAATAAAAAGATGGACTTTGAGTTTTCTTTTGTTCTATAGTAAAACCAGATTAAATATTATTTTCCTATGCCCTTCATGATTGCTTTAGACTTACTAAAACTGCAGCACCTCTTCGCCTAAATCTTGGATCAGTTTCACTATTTTTCATACTGCTGTTAGTGGACAGCTTGATAACATTGTTTCAAGCAATGACTTTTTCTTATCGTAATTGATTTGGCGGGACACATCATTTTTTTGTTCCACTGTAACCCAGCCTAGTGAAAGTGCTTTTTTTTGCTAGCCTCAAGAAGTCTATGGCATTTTGTTTGCTATTCCTCTTCAATTCTTTGCCGTTTATTTTCCCAGGTACCCTTGGACGCATCAAACTTCTTGAAGAACTTGTCTTAGGGCATGTTTCTTTGCAGAGTACTCGCAATTGATATTTTGCCAACTGGTCATAATTTACCTGAAAGCATGTTGGCTGACTAATTTACCTGGTGCCAAACCAATCCTGTGTGCACTTGTAGCAAGGATTTTCAAGTAGCAATTGGAAGTAGGAACTTTGGCTTAGGTCAATTGTTATTGCCCTTCATCTTTCAGTTTTATAGACGCTTTCCCCCCTCAGCCTTCGATTTGCCTTTGAAATTGATTAAGCTCCTGATTCAAGCAAATGGCTGCTTTTAATTTTTGGTTACTTTTTTTGAACTCCAGATGGGTTGGGAAGACAATGCTCCACTTTAATACCTCTGACCCTGATAGAAAGCTTTGACTTGTGTTCAAGTTCAGGATTAGCAATCAAAGTTGAATATGCACTAGCAAAAGATTTGTCAGCTGAGCAGCAGGTATATTTGAAGTGGGCATACTGAAGCTGCATGTGCTGAAATATTCCCTTCTGGAGGTGAACAAAAGGAAAATGTTTTTTGCACTTGAAAATACTTCTTTCCTTCAGTGACTGGAAGTTTCCTATCAACGCATTTATTATTTTGATCCCCTGTTAAGCAGGCTACCTTCCTTGTTTCCATTACTGCTATTTATGACTTTGAAACAAGCTATTCTAATTGAAGATGATAAAAACAAAGTGCTATAAAAATGAGGTGCTGGAAAAACGCAGCAGATCTGGTAGCATCTGTAAAGAGAGAAACGTATCAAGTCCGATCTGACTCTGACTTTTGCTTTGATTTGGGGATGATCGTGGATGACTTCAGTTCTTTGTATTTCACATGGCCAGATTTGTGTTCTCCACCTAGCAACACATGAGTCCATCTAATATGATGTGATGTGGCTTTTATGCCATTGTTTTGTCTTTTGTCATGTGATTTGCACTGGCAACATTACAATTTTATCTAACTGTTTTAATATTGGGGAAGATGCAATCAAAATGAATTATCAGAGCCTAAATACAGATGTGCAGATTGCTTCAGAAATGCTGATAATTTGTCTTAACTGTGGTAATCATAGAGAATTCTAAATTTATTTCTGAGGTATTGAAAAAAGGTTCCGATGCTCTGACTGAATAGGATGTATTGAATAAAAATGAAACACAACTAGTTTGCAAACAAGCTTTGACCTATTAGGATGTTTAAAATTTATCAGTACTTCTAGCTAATTGCAACTGAAAACATTGCATCTGAATTTGCTTTTACCAAAAAGCTGATACTAAAAGTTACTATCTGATGCTCCGTTTTGAATTATGCACGTTTTGTGTCTGGCTGGGGATGAAAAGGGAAATTGTTTAAAATCTGCTCTTATCTCATATGAACTTGGAGTCAATTTCTACCACCTTGTGATAAACAATTTGCATACAAGTTTGCAAGTGGAGTTATGTTTTAAAAAGTATTGTGAGCTTCCATTATAAAGTTGGCTTAGTCTTAACCAATCTGGACTTGCCACCCTATTCCCATTCTGTTTGTGTGGTGGGGGGGGACAGAAGTTAGCCAGGGTACCTGAAGTAGAAAGGGGGATGCTGAATTGGATGTATGTTTTTATAAAAGTATGCATTACATCAGTTGCCTTCTAGTGTGCCAATGGCATCCATGATGAGGTCTCTGTGCTTTATACGTAACTGTAGGTTAATCTCCCAAGAGCTGACCTAAATGCGCTACAAGGTGATTTTCATAAATTATTCCTCGTGTAGTGTAATTGCATCATTACATCACTGCAAAATTCATATGGATAGCATTTTAGAAGTAATGCGTTCACGTTCACTCAGCACTGATGGTAAGATCTGTGAATTCATAGAATCATAGAATCCTTATAGTGCAGAAGGAGGCCTTTCGGTCCATCAACTCTGCACCGACCACAATCCCACCCGTGCCCTATTCCCATATATTTACCATGCTAATCCCCCTGACACAAGGGTCAATTTAGCATGAACACAACCCCCCCCCAAACTGACCATTTAAATATTGTATGGTCTATTCATGATATGTTTTTTGTGCAAAAATAGTCCAATAATTTAAATTTTTTTTATTCATTCGTGGGACATGGGCGTTGCTGCCTGGCCAGCATTTATTGTCCATCCTTAGTTGCCTTTGGAGGGCAATTGAATCAACCACTTTGCTGTAGTTCTGGAGTCACATGTAGACCAGACCACATAAGGACGGCAGATTTCCTTCCCTAAAGGACATTAGTGAACCAGATGGGTTTTTCCGACAATCGTTTCATGATCATCAGTAGATTCTTAATTCCAGATATTTTTTATTGAATTCAAATTCCACCATCTGCCGCGGCGGGATTCGAACTCTGGTCCCCAGAACATTAGCTGAGTTTCTGGATTAATAGTCCAATGCTAATACTGATAATTAAACAGTGTACATGCAGCATAATGGGAATTTAGTGCTGATAAATTTTGAATATTAAATAATACAAATTCCATGAGTTTAAAAGCAATATAGTTAACCATTTGCTGTATTTTTTTAATGAGTCATCAAGGCATGTACTATATTATTATATTCAAAATATTGAGATGTTTGGTAAACTTAATACCAGCATTTTAGGAGTGATGAGAACTTCATTAGTAATTAAAGGTGGTCTCTGGCACTCCAGCATAATTGTGAAGACTGAAGGTAACCTCATTCTTTGGGGCCATTATAAGATGAGCAACTGAATTGCCCATGTCATCCTGTAAACGCAGCAAAGAAGCTTCTGGTTCACTGTGTCTTTTGCAGCCAATGGGAAGGGCGGGAGAAATCGCAAATAATCTCAAGTGTCTTTATGAATTTTTATTTTTAATGTGCACCTGAGGAAGCTCATAATAAAAATTGGGCTAGTTTTTGCAGCAACTGAAGTTGGAATTGTGGAAGTTGTTTTACAATGTCAATGCAATTGAAGACGCATGCTCAAACTGCCACAAAATTGATGCTGTTGTGTTTTTGCTAATAATCGACAGAATCCAGATGCAATACGTTAGTTATTTACCTTAAAGGGAACACTGACACAAACATACGTTGTTCTGATCAAGGTGAAAAGTGTACTACTGCTAGGGAATGGAGCATTTTCATTTTCAGAACTCCAAAGTCAATTTCAGATATCAAGCACTTTGTTTTGGTCCAACTTGATGTAGTTAAAGCTCACCTTTTTATTCCCAGCTTTGTGGGAACACACTCCCGTTTCAGTATAGCCTTTTCCATTTGCCACACCAATCCTCCTTCAACCCACATTGCAATTGTCCAATTTAAAGCATTTTCTTTTGCCTGTAGGCTCATGTATTGAGAGGATCTTTGACAACAGAATTTCACCTCTGGGTTAACTATCGTAGAAATCATAGAAACCCTACAGTGCAGAAGGAGGCCATTCGGCCCATCGAGTCTGCACCGACCACAATCCCCCCACACGGAGTTGGGGGTAGTGTGTTAAAGTGGATTGGGGACTGGCTATCCGACAGGAAGCAAAGAGTCGGAATAAATGGGTGTTTTTCCGGTTGGAGGAAGGTAACTAGTGGCGTGCCGCAGGGATCGGTACTCGGGCCGCAACTGTTTACCATTTATATAGATGATCTGGAGGAGGGGACGGAGTGTAGGGTAACGAAGTTTGCAGACGACACAAAGATAAGTGGAAAAGTGAATCGTGTGGAGGACGGAGAAGATCTGCAGAGAGATTTGGACAGGCTGAGTGAGTGGGCGAGGATATGGCAAATGGAGTATAACGTTGAGAAATGCGAGGTTATACACTTTGGAGGAAATAATAACAAATGGGATTACTATCTCAATGGAAACAAACTAAAACATGCTACCGTGCAAAGGGACCTGGGGGTCCTTGTGCATGAGACGCAAAAGCCCAGTCTGCAGGTACAACAGGTGATCAAGAAGGCAAATGGGATGTTGGCCTATATTGCGAGGGGGATAGAATATAAAAGCAGGGATGTCTTGATGCACCTGTACAGGGCATTGGTGAGGCCGCAGCTGGAATACTGTGTGCAGTATTGGTCCCCTTATATGAGGAAGGATATATTGGCATTGGAGGGAGTGCAGAGAAGGTTCACCAGGTTGATACCGGAGATGAGGGGTTTGGATTATGAGGAGAGGCTGAGGAGATTGGGTTTGTACTCGTTGGAGTTTAGAAGGATGAGGGGGGATCTTATGGAGACTTATAAGATAATGCGGGGGCTGGATAGGGTGGAGGCGGAGAGATTCTTTCCACTTAGTAAGGAAGTTAAAACTAGAGGACACAGCCTCAAAATAAAGGGGGGTCGGTTTAAGACAGAGTTGAGGAGGAACTTCTCCCAGAGGGTGGTGAATCTCTGGAATTCTCTGCCCACTGAGGTGGTGGAGGCTACCTCGCTGAATATGTTTAAAGCGCGGATGGATGGATTCCTGATCGGTAAGGGAATTAAGGGTTATGGGGATCAGGTGGGTAAGTGGTACTGATCCACGTCAGATCAGCCATGATCTTATTGAATGGCGGGGCAGGCTCGAGGGGCTAGATGGCCTACTCCTGCTCCTATTTCTTATGTTCTTATGTTCTTATACCCACCCTACCCCCACATATTTACCCACTAATCCCTCTAACCTACGCATCTCAGGACTCTAAGGGGCAATTTTTTTTTTTAACCTGGCCAATCAACCTAACCCGCACATCTTTGGACTGTGGGAGGAAACCGGAGCACCCGGAGGAAACCCACGCAGACACTAGAAGAATGTGCAAACTCCACACAGACAGTGACCCAAGCCGGGAATCGAACCCAGGTCCCTGGAGCTGTGAAGCAGCAGTGCTAACCACTGTGCTACCGTGCCGCCCCACGCCTGGTCTGTGTTAAACTGTGCTACTTGCCTATTATGTTTCTCAATATCTGTGACAAAAATAATGGTGTAGCAAATTGGATACCGCAACTTATTTTCTGCCCAGATAATCACTGAAAAAAGCTACATTTAACATAACCACTGCAAAATCTGCAGGTTTTGGACCTTTTTAATATATACCCTTTTCACAGCAACTTTTTTAATGCATCTATGTTTGGAAGAGAATTTGAGTAGCAAATGGCAGTTTAAGATGAGAAACTAATACTGTTTTCTGATGAAAAGTACTTGTGGGCAATTGCTTGCAGAGCCAAGTTGAGAACTGCTCATTGAGTTTTAAACCATCTACATGGCTGCGCTAAACGATTCCACTTTAAGAATACTATAATTTTTGGCAGCAATATTGAGGTGAGTTGCCTCTGAAGGTAGAATGGGAGAACAATAGATTAAAAATGTGGAAATAATACAGTAATAACATGTTGGTTTGTTTCATTTCAGATCGTGAAGACCAGTCAATCCTGTGCACGTAAGTCATCTTTTGTTTAGCTTTTATCTCGATGCATGGTCATTATAAGACGCTTTCATTGCATTAAGTTTCCTAAGAAGCCTCTTCTAATCTTTCATCTTGGAAGGAGTGAAGTTAGGCTACAGATCTTTGCCAGCTAAAGATGCAATTTACACACACGCTACAATTTATAATACTGTATTACCTCTTGACACATTCCCACATAAATGCCTTATTCTAAACTTGCTTTTGTACACATTGTTCCAAACAATAGCAACTTTCGAAGAGTAATTCTTATATGCTTATATTAGCCATGCAGTGTTGTTGTGTTTGGTTGTTTTTGGATCCAAGGAGGAATCGTCAATGTAGATTTAAAGTTAAGGATTATGACATTTGGCAAGAATCTAAGGCACCACTGGGCAACTCTTTGATATTGTAGGACAAGACTTGCACTAAGGAACCTTTTGTTCTAGGTATGTACAGAAAGGCACTGTCATATCAACCTTTTTGTTTTGCTTGGAGCATGTTTGGGCATGTACTTGCAGGAGTTTAGGATGAGGGGATCTGATTGAGATATATAAAATCTTAAAAGGGATTGATAAATGTAAACCAAGTGTTTCCTCTTATGGGGGCAATCTAGAACTAAAGGTCACAGGTATAGATTGTGAGGCAGTAGATTTAAAAATGAGACGAGGAGCAACTACTACTCGCAGAGGGTGGCGAATTTGTGGAACTCGCTGCCCCATAGCGTGGTGGAGTCTGGATCATTGGTTTCAAGAGGGAGATGGACATATTTCTAAAAAGGGAAAGAAGGATATAGGGAACAGGCAGGGAGGTGGATTTGAGACCAGGGACAGATCAGGCATGATCTGATTGAATGGCGGAGCAGGCTCGAAGGGCTGAACTTCCCTACTTCTGCTCCTAATTCCTATGTTCCTATGAGAAGTAGTATAGAATCATAGAGGTTTATAGCATGGAAACAGGCCCTTCGGTCCAACTTGTCCATGCTGTCCTTTTTTTAAAAAAACCCTTAAGCTAGTCCCAATTGCCTGCATTTGGCCCATAGCCCATCTTACCCATGTAACTGTCTAAACGCCTTTAAAAAGACAAAATTGTACCCGCCTCTACTACTACCTCTGGCAACTTGTTCCAGACACTCGACACCCTCTGAAAAAACGACCCCTCTGGGCCCTTTTGTATCTCCCCCCTCTCACCTTAAATCTATGCCCTCTAGTTTTAGACTCTCCTACCTTTGGGAGAAGATACCGACTATCTAGCTGATCCATGCTGCTCATTTTATAAACCTCTATAAGATCACCCCTCAGCCTTCTATGCTCCAGTGAAAAAAAGCCCAGTCTATCCAGCCTCTCCTTATAACTCAAACCATCAAGTCCAGGTAGCATCCTAGTAAATCTTTTCTGCACTCTTTCTAGTTTAATATATTTTCTATAATAGGGTGACCAGAACTGTACACAGTATTCCAAGTGTGGCCTTACCAATGTCTTGTACAACTTCAACAAGACGTCCCAACTGTTCTGAGCAATGAAACCAAGCATGCTGAATGCTGCCTTCACCACTCTGTCCACCTGTGACTCCACTTTCAAGGAGCTATGAACATGTACCCCTAGATCTCTTTGTTCTGTAACTTATGTTTCTGATGGAGCCCAAGATAGCAAACAGAAGACCATCTGTAATTCATATTAGCTACTGCCTCTAAGCAAATTACTGCGGATGCTGGAATCTGAAATAAAAACAGAAAATGCGGGAAAATCTCAGCAGGTTTGACAGCATCTGTGGAGACGCAACAGAACTAACGTTTCGAGTCTGGATTACCAGCTCTGACACAAGTTCTATCGTATCAGACCTTGTATTAGATTTGAACTACTGATTAAATTTACATAGTGACACCCTTTGGTCTGGGGATATTGTGGCATAGTGGTAATATCACCTGACTAGTATTCCAGAGACCCAGGCTGGTTCTCTGGGGACAAGTTCAGATTCCACATTAGCTGGTGGAATTTAAATTCAATTAATAAAAATGTGGAACGGAAAGCTAATCCCAGTAAAACAACTGGATTATCTTAAAAATCCATCTGATTCACTAATGTCTTTTAGGTAAGGACATCTGCCATCCTTACCGGGTCTGGTCTACATGTGACTCCAGAACCACAGCAGTGAGATCAACTCTTTCTTGTCTTCTGAAATGGCCTAGCAAGTCACTCGGTTCAAAAGGAAATAAGGACGACAACAAATGCCTTGTCACTGACCCACATACCATGAAAGCATATTAAAAACAAGCCTTTGGTTCATCTATCAATATTCTCTCAGCACATTTCAAATTTACCCTGATTTTCATTTTATTGATGTGTTGCATACTAGATAGCTAGGTGGTGAAGGATAGAATTGGAGTCTAATCTTTACACACAGCTATTTATAGAGACACACATTACAAACACATACCTTCAAACTATATGAGCACAAGTGAATCTTCAGTGAATGTGCAGCACCTTATTATAATCAAGCAGCCAATTAATAAACAATTAAGAGTAGCAGTTGAGTTTGTTTTTGGAACCTATTAAGGTTTCTTGTTCCACCATCTGTAAGTAATTGGTTCCACGTACATGCTACTGTTTAACATTCCTCCTGCGTGTCCTTAATTTATAAGTCTTGATTGTGCAGTCACTGAACAAATGATGTAATGTAAATTTGCAATCAACATGCTAACCTGTATTTGAAGTTAATTTTTCAGACAGTCAAGAAGGCATATGGCATGCTCGCCTTCATTGGCTGGGGCATTGAGTTTAAAAATTGGCAAGTCATGTTGCAGCTTTATAGAACCTTAGTTAGGCCACACTTGGAATATAATGTTCAATTCTGTTCGCCACACTACCAGAAGGATGTGGAGGCTTTGGAGAGGATACAGAAAAGATTTACCAGGATGCTGCCTGGTATGATGGGTGTCCGCTATGAGGAGAGGATGAAGAAACTTGGCTTGTTCGTTCTGGTCTCTGTGGTGCAATGGTTAGCGCACTCGGCTTTGAAACCAGTGATCTGAGTTCAAAATTTCGGTATAGCCTTGCTTCCCTAAAAAGAGGTCACTGGAATACTGGAGGTTGAGAAGCGACCTGATAAAAGTCTACAAGATTGAGGGGCATGGACAGGGTGGAATAGTCAGTTACTAGGGGGCATAGATTTAAGGTGTGAGGGGCAAGGTTTAAAGGAGTTGTATGAGGCACACTTTTTACACGAGGTGATGGGTGCCTGGAACTCGCTGCCAGGGGACTAAGTGGAAGTAGACATGATGGTGACTTTTAAGGGGCATCTGGACAAATATAAGAATAGAGGGATATGGTCCCTGAAAGGGTAGGGGGTTTTAGTTCAGAGGGGCAGCATGGTTGGTGCAGGCTTGAAGGGCCGAAGGCCTTGTTCCTGTGCTTAATTTTCTTCTTTTGTTCTGCAATTTTGTCTTCAATTCCATGAAATGTTTATTTCTTTTGGATTATTTTGTATTTCTCAAAGATGAATTGATAGTACTGCCAAATATACCAAAAATATATTTTTAATTAAGGGGTTAGTCTGCATTATGGATAACTTAATTATTTTAATTCTGTTCCAAATTTCAAGATAGTATCTTTTCATTAGACAAGGTGAAGCACTTTGAAACTATTAAAATATAAATGTATTTCTTTACAGTGGAGAGTCTGGTGCTGGTAAGACAGAAAACACCAAGAAAGTGATTCAGTACTTAGCTCATGTTGCTTCATCGCATAAATCTAGAAAGGAACAAGTAAGTGCCCTTTGTCTTGGTATGCTACTCGATATTATTCATAAGAATCAGTCACTGGTCATTATTTATAACAAAGCCTTTTAATCTGTGTGGAATTCATTTGAAACATACAATACTAAACATTGCGATCTGTCTGTATAGTGAATATAGTTGCCCTGTTTCCTTTTAAAAAATTACCCTACTTAAATTGTAATTTTGAATCTATTGTAGCGTAACATTTCATACTGCCTTTCAGGCTGTTAAATCCCTTTAACAAAGTAAATGCTTGAAGAATTCTTACAGATTTTTGCATGCCATTGATAACACTTTCCCCCTTCAACATTTGCAGCAGTCTACGGTGTTAGCATACGTGAGTGGGTTATTATAATTTGATTCGCATATTCTGCACTTTTTATGCGTTTATATACAGATCTGATAGCTGTTTGGGGAGTGGTGAAGCTTTAATTGGTTTTTGAAATTATGATTTCTGGATTAACAAGATCTCTTTTCCAGGATGTGTAACTGCTCCCTGATCGAGCAAACTGTTGACATTGGAAAATGTGATAGTTTGTTCCTTTTAACATGCATTTTCTGCTGAAGCAGTGGAACTAGGTTAAATGATATTCAATGCAGGTTAAATTCTGCAGTGATTGTCCACCTATAAATTGTTTGGTCTGAACTGGTATCCAGTTCCTACAACGGTCTTATTGCCACCAGGAGATGAAAATGATTTGTAAAATTTTGTTTAGTCCAATTTTAAATCCTAGTCCTAATTGATATTGGCACTGTGATTGGTTCTGGAAGGCACTGCAACAATAAATGTCTACAAGCTTAGTCATTTTGCTGGGCAAAATGTCCAGGTATTTTAGATGGTTTTGGGGAGTAAGTTACAGCTCAGATCTGTATATTGTTTATGTTGCATGCTTTGGGTGTAAAGGTGGTGTAAATGTATCCTGAAACATTTGTTAGAATTTGAGATTGTTTATAACAGGGCATTTAATAAATCAAATGGAAAGCTGCCTATCCTGAGAGTATCTAACTCTTTCCAGTCCAGAAACTGACCGGGAGCTCTCTGGCACCCAGTTTTCAAAGCCATCATTCAACCATCAACCTTCCACAGTTTGAAATTATGGAAACCACTACCACATTGTGAAATTGTGAGGAAATCGAAGTGTATCTGTATAGAAATTAGGCATTTCCCGCCAAATGTAAATGTCATTCCTCAGCTTCATGACTTGTGGTTTTAACATTGACCTATTTGTTTAAATTGTAATTCCATGATATAGATACCTAAATTAGGTCGGTCAATTAATATAACTATGAACACCCAATGAAAAAGTTTTATTAGAAAACATCTTCCTTTTTTAAAAAAGAATAATCCAGTATATTGCTTTCTTAACTTCTGGTGCAACTGCAGTCAAATTGTCTATTTATCTTTAAAGGCAGTGGTGCCTTCTGGTCCGGAAAGGGTTATTTTTCCTCACTTTTTAGATGGGCAGTAAGATTGTGGGCACCTCCAGTGTAAATCCTTGAAATTATTTAGTTTATCAGTCCATTTAATAATCTAATTATGCTTGCTTAAGTTCAAATTTATGTTGACAAATTAATATCGACCAACTACTTTTCAATTGCTCCAAGACACAATTCTGTTCAATAATTAGCTCTCAATTGATCTATTTAAGCACCAGTAGTGCATATCACAATGTAGGACTACAGTATTTTAGTTTCTTCGAGAGGTTTCGTTGGTTCCCCATGGCCTTTTCAAAGTGGAAATTTGAATTTTTAAAAATTCCTTAACTGTCTAGCTCTTCAGCTTTTAAATCCTCCAAAGAAATGGAAGAAGTAAAGAATTTAGGTGTTAACTGAAATTTGAGTGCTCTGTATCAGGCTAGGTTTTTCATATAGTGAATACCCAGTCTTGCTACAAAGATATGTGCAACGATTTGTCCAAAATACAACTTTGTGGCACATCTAACCATGTGCTGTGTTAGTCATGTGCACATCTTTATGTAAAACTCAAGTCTCATTCAGCATTGTAGAGCTGCAAAGGTACTTGGGCCCTCAATTGATATACTTACCAATTCAGATGAAGTAATTTTGTTGTGGAAAATGATTTTGCATCTGAACCGTAATACTGCTAAGTAACAAAATATATGGCATTATTTGCTTCCAAACGTCAAAATTTCATTTGTGCAAATTTATTCCACTAGAAAAAAAAATGAATTGGCTTTTGGGCTTATTTAGACAAGGGTACTTTACAGCTCTATTAGATTGAGCAGTTTCCATGTCTTGCTTGTCACTTGCCTAACTTAGCACTAATGCTAAAGAAAGCTACTGACCTATTCTAACAGTGTTATAAAAGGTGAAATTGATCATTAGTCAGTGTTCTTCAGTGCGCATATCAGAAATATGTGAAAAATGGCATGGTTCAAATTAAGGAGCTATGTTGGTTTCTTACTATGGTAACCCATGTTGAAACCCTAGGTCATATTAATTTTCCATTTACCCACTAAGTCTTAAATGGCAATTGGTGCTGTATTTAAGGAAATCGAGTGAAGACAAGCATCTGAATCCCAGTGCTTCCATGTTGTGAGGAGGCTACCAATTTTTTCATTAAGAATATTTCTTGGCATGGATCAAGGCAGCTTTTTTAATATTCATCAAGCAAGTACATTAGTGCCCCAATTGAAGAAGCTTTTGTGTATCTCAATTTACCCCATTTTAAATGGGAGTTGAAAAACTTGTATGCACCTGATCTCATCACTCAATCTGTGGATATTCTTGAGAATATGCTGGATTATTGAGAACAAATATTCTCTGGAGCCAAGTTAAACTTGTATCAACATTTTGCCAGTTGCAAAAATCTGTGGTTACTTGTTTCCCTTGCTAAGATGAGTGAATAATAAATAACAGCGTGCTTAGTGAACACGTGGTGTCTTTAAATGTGATATTGGAGTGGTGTGTTAGGTGCCATTGTTTCTAGTTGTGACTAAGTGTAAATGGTATATGTATGCATGAATTGTCAAAGGGTGTTGGTAAGTGGAAGTCCTATAGGTGTTTCAAGTAATTGGACAGAGCTTTGGACCTTGATGTTACAAATATCTTCAAAAAATTGTGTAGATTTGTCATGAAGGACTGAACTTTTTGAACTCATTAAACAATGCAAAGTAACTCTTCCATTTTGTTTTGATATAGAAAATGTCTTGGTACATGCCTGTAGCGTGGTATAAGGCAGAACCTTGCTGCTCAACAATTAAGTCTGTTCACATTTTGTTCTGTCACTCACTTTTTAGGCCCCTGATCAACCTGCTTTAATCTTGGACATTGCTGTTGCAGAGCCATCTGCTGGAAGGGAGGAGATTTTTAAGGATATTTCTCATGGCAGGAAATTGACTAATGTCTATTTATGACCATCTAGTCTTTATTTTCTTTGTTACCCCTCCCCCCCAACCCATCCCTCTGTTCCCCAATAGCAGCAGAGCCACATTGGAATCTTTGCCTTGAAGAAATTATCGACTTGTTGTTTTCAAATTAAATGGTGCTTGTGCAACCTACAGTTTAGTTGGTGTTTATGAATAAGAAAAGTTCTTAACTTTTTCCAGATGGTCTGTCCGGGGAAAATACTCTATTACCAGATAAATATGTTTGCGTTACATTTCAGGGTGACCAAAAGCATACATTTGTACCCTCATGGCCACCAGCTGTTACTTGTAAAGTTTTTGATGTTGCATCAAAGTCTTCTGCTGATCTGTAAACAATACTTCAAAGTCCTCTCAATTCTCTATCGAGTTCTGTTTGCAAAGCACATATTCCAATAACTAATCTGAGTACTGCTGTGATTGCAGGGAGAGCTTGAGAAGCAACTGCTCCAAGCCAACCCTATCCTCGAAGCCTTCGGCAATGCAAAAACTGTGAAAAATGACAACTCTTCCCGATTTGTGAGTAAAAAAAGGAATTACAATGCCTGTTAAAACTGGTGAATTGCAACATGTCCCTGGATTTTTGAAAATTATTTTCTGGGATATGGGTGATGCTGGCACGGTCAGCATTTGTTGCCCATCCCTAATTGTCTATGAACAGTGTGTCTTGCTAAGCATTTCAGAGAGCTGTTAGAAGTTACTGACATTGGTCTGGAATCGCAGACTGGGTAGATGGCAGATTTTCTTCCCTAAAGAACATTAGTGAATCAGATGGGTCTTTACAACTATTATCATGATCACCATTACTGGGACTAACTTTCAATTCCAAATTTATTAATTGAATTTAAATTCCACCTGCTGCTGTGGTGGGATTTGAACTTAGTTCCCCAGAGCAATGAGACTTCGGATTACTCGTCCAGTGACATGATTATTAAGTCACCAGCTTCCTTACGTCGAGCTGTTAAATGATTTATAACTGGTTGTATAATTTTGTGTTTTTGGGTTTCAAAACATCCTTTGCTACAAATGTGTTTAATGAAAACCGAACTACTGTTGCTCCTTGAAGTTTAGAGCAACAAAGTAATTTCTAATCAATGTGTCTATTTCCTTACGAGTGTTTAACTTGTAATTTTGTTAACTTATTTTTAATGCACAGGGTAAATTTATTCGAATCAACTTTGATGTGAATGGCTACATTGTCGGAGCCAATATTGAAACTTGTATCCTTTACTACCATGAAAAGCCACAAAAGCATGCTTCACTACACAGGCTTGCCTTAACAGGGCTACTTGAAATGGAATGTGAACATGTTAATGCATTATATAACTTGATTTGGTGTTGTGAAATTTGACGTGCTTTTGCTTATCTAGGATTTGAAGTTTTATTCTCAGCCCCGATCAATGTAGAGACAACTGACATTTTGAAATGTTGGCATGGAATCTATTCCTGTCATTCTGTAGAGTTTTTTTGAGTTGCCTATTGATACCATCAGAGGAAAAAGGGGGGTTGGTGGTAGAAGCAGAAAAGAATCCTTTTTAGTAGCTAAATTGGTTATTATTTTACTCCATTTTAACTCATTGCTGGAAAATCTAATCTTAAAATCAGAAAATAGCTCTGGAATTAATTTTAAAAAAAAATAGTGCTAGCATTTAGCGAAGTAAAAGGCAAGAATTTGAGAAGACTAGCATTTTCCAATTATGGAGAAACAATCACTTGGATGGTGGAAGATTGGAATTAACTTAAATGGAAATGGGAATGCAAGGGAAGGAAATTAATCAGCGATTGTAAGTAACGACTGTGACCGATGAGAGAAAATTGATAGTTATTCAATGCATCAGGAAAAGAGTTAAGTAGTTACAGGAGATTTTAATTATGTAAAAT
The DNA here is from genome assembly GCF_964213995.1 of Mustelus asterias. Lineage (NCBI taxonomy): Eukaryota > Metazoa > Chordata > Chondrichthyes > Carcharhiniformes > Triakidae > Mustelus > Mustelus asterias. The sequence goes on from NC_135821.1 coordinate 17,333,780, forward strand.
TGAAGAATGGAATACAAGGGCAGGGTCAGTTCTTGAAACAGGCCCTATGAGATTTGATAAATGAAGCATGTCTTTTGTTCTGCAGTTCATTATCTTGTCTGTTCCACAAAACAATACAACATCTCCAAATGCGGTAAATACAGTGGTTTGAAGCCTTTGAAATGAAATGAGATTATTTCCTACCTCAAGACTTAAAGGGAAGTTTTAAGATTGGGAAAATTGTTCAGTCCAACTCTAGAATTGGGACCTAGATAACGGTTACATATCAAATGACTCATTTTTTTCAATAGTTTTGTCAGCCTAGATCTATTCCTGTCGATCTTGGAGAATAAATTGCTTGCCTTATTTTGAAACTTGATTTCCACACACCCCTCTCCTAAGAGGGTAGAATTTGTGCATATTAAAGTAATTAACTCTATGACGAAACTAAATTAAACTCCACTTTGCTACCATTTTTAACTTTTGTTGGTACTCATCTGCTGTGAGGAGTTGAAATATGGCTTTGCCGATCAGATCATTACGTACTATTCTTGCAGTGAAGTCTCTTTAACCACCAACTTCCAGATCTGTTGGAAAAGTCTCGTGCCATACGTCAAGCCAAAGATGAACGCACCTTCCATATATTTTACTACCTACTTTCTGGTGCTGGAGAACACTTGAAAAGTAAGTCTGCACACTGAATAATTTCACAGAAAAGATGCAGATGACGAGGAGGGTATCTGCCAAGCTCTGTTTGAATCAATTTGAAGTGCTTGCATCATGTCAAAATATTTCTTAAATAATTACATGGCTCTTGCATTTACTATCTCACCCATAAATTGATTCCATGTATTTATAATTTTTAGAATGAACAAAAGTTTCCTCATTGCAATCTTAATGTTTACAACCATTCTTGAGTTTAAATCAATTTCCTTCTGTAATGTTCCAGATCTGTGTTTTCGATACTGCTTCCTTATATATCTCAAGATCACCCCTTAATTGTTTTCTTTCAAGCTAATCTCTTCGCAGTCTCTCACCAGAGCACTATATAATTTGTGTAGAATCATGGAATGGTTATAATACAGAAGAAAGCCAATTGACCCATTGTGTCCGGCCTGGCTCTCTGCAAGAACAAAGCAGCTGGTCCAACTGCCTGCCTTTTCCCCATAGCCCTGCAAATCTTTACTTTTCAGATAATTATCGAATTCCTTTTTAAAAGCTACGATTGAATCTGCCACACTCACAGGCAGAGCGTTCCAGATCCTAACCACTTGGTTTAAGAAAAATAGTTTTTTCTCATGTCACAGTTGCTTCTTTTGCCCTCTGGTTCTCTCAGCCCTTATGCCAATGGGAAGAGTTTCTGCTATCTACTCTGTCCAGATCCCTCAAGATTTTGAGCATCTGTATCAAATCTCTAAATTTGCTCTTCAATCTATTCATGTAACTGAAATCCCTCATCCCTGTAACCATTCAATTAAATCTTCTCTATTGATTATAAAAACAGAAAATACTGGATTAACTCAGCATGTCTGGCAGCTTCTGTGGAAAGAGAAACACAGTTAATGTTTCAAGTCCATTGTCTCTTCTACGGAGTTGCCTAAATTTATTTTGGTCTGGCATTATAAACTTCAAACTATTCTCCAAGTCTTGGAGTACCATCTCTAGCAGACTTTCCTGGATTAAAATTCTCTGTGCCTAAGAGTTTTTAAACCCTTTAAGATTTCCCACCCACATCTCCCACCTTAAGAGGATAAAATCACGGTGGGTGATCTTTTCTCATAACTCAGTTTTAAGTTCAAGAATTTGACCTTGCAACTCTATTCTGGGCTCCCACCAATTGTTTTAAATCTTTCCTGGAATTTGGAGACCATGGTTCACACTGCTTCCAATTTTGTCATTCACAAATGTTGGAATTAGTCCTGCACACCCAAGTTTGGATTGTCAATGTAGATCAAGAAAAGCAGTGATCCTAATACCGACCCCTAGGTAACCCCACTATATTCCTTCATCCAGCTTGATAAATAATCATTCAGCACTACTGTTTCAGGTCACTCATCCAATTTTGTGTCCATGATGCCACTTTTCTCTTTTATTCAATGGCCTTCAACTTTGCTGACAAGCCTGTTACGTGGCACTTTATCAAACACCTTTTGGAAGTCCATGTGCACCGTCATCCAGCGAAGTTTTGGAAGGATTTGTCGGGAAAACTCCAACTGAATTTCACATCTCAATCTAACGGAGTTAGCAGTTTATCAAAACCTGAATATATATGGAAGGAAAAAGCACTGTTCGTGCTGGGGAGAAACTGTACAGTGTTGTGGGTGTGTGGACGAGGCTTCAGCCAATCATCTGGCCTGTTAAGACACACAAGCAATCACACTGGGGAGAAACTGTGGAAATGTGGGGACTGTGAGGATAATTATCATTATCAGTCCTCTCAGTTACCTCATCAGAAAAATCAACCAGTTAGTTAAACATCAGTTTCCTTTAGGAAATCCGTGCTGGCTTTCCTCAATTAATCCACGTTGGTTCAAGTGAATGTTACTTTTGTCCTGGATTGCCATTTCTAAAAGCATTTCCACCACAGAGGTTAAACTGATGGATCTGTAATTGCTAGGTTTATATTTTCACCCTTTTTGAACAAGCTGTATCATTTGCAATTCTCCAGTTCTTTGGCAGCACCACAGTATCTAAGAAACATTAGAAGATTACAGCCAGTGCCTCTGCAATCTCCACCCTTAGTTCCCACAATACCCAAGAATGCAACTGATCTAGTCCTGGTGATTTATTTTAAGTACAGTCAACCTTCCTCCAAGTCAATACTTAGTCCAACCAGTATCTCAACTCCCTTCTCTTTCGCCATGACTTTGGCAACATCTCCTTCCTAGGTAAGGACCGATGAAAAGTACCCAAATTAATATCTCGGCCATGTCATCTGTCTCCCTTAATTAGCCTCAATCTTCCTTTTCATACTTGTATGCCTGTAGAAAACCTTTGGAATTCCTATTGTTAGCTGCCAGTCTCTTCTCTCTTTTTGCTTCTGCTCTGAACTTTCTTTATTCTCATCTCTATTATTAACTTGGATTTGGGTTGCAACCAGAAAAGTACATTGAAACTTGGAGGAACACACTTCTGCCCCTTCCAGCTCCATGTCAGTTTAAAAAGTGTATTAAATTTAATTTGTCCTCTTAAGCATTTTGTCTAAATCATTTGACATTGTTGAGTTGCTTTCTTAGATTCTACTACCTCTTGTTTAGTTTAGTGTTTGCAAAATTGAGCAGTTTCCTTTGAGCCTCTCGAGATTCTCAACCTTCATTGTTTCACTCTATTAGTATACTGACTGTGCCTCAGTATTTCATTAGCTGTAGAGCATTATTTGATATCCTGAGCTCATGAAAGATTCTACATACAAGTTTGCCCATTTTCTCTAATGCTAACGTATGGAATGTCTTTGATTACAGCTGACCTGTTGTTAGAGGGTTACAATAACTACAAATTTGTCTCTAACGGTCACGTTACCATTCCTGGACAACAAGACAAGGATTTGTTTCAGGAAACAATGGAGGCTTTCCGAATCATGGGAATTTCTGATGACGAGCTAATTGGTACGCTTTGCTGAGTAATAACAAATTGTTGGATATTGCACGTATATATACACTTAAGATTCATATTGATAACGGCAATCCATTTAAACAACACTGCAACCTTCTGCCCAGTTCCCTAATTTACCAGTTTTTTTATTAACTAAGTCTTGAAGTTAATACAATTTATTTAAAATCGAGTGTATGTATTAGTTGACCTGTTTCATACTGAGGCTTCTGTGATAAATGATCTAAAAATTGTGATTACTTTGTTCAGCAGGAAATGGCTCCAGTACCTGTAGTTGCCAATGTAGAATGTTGAAAGGTTTTCAGTAACAGATGGTCAGTTTAAGCTTAAATTGCTAACTTCGCTTTCGAATATATGCTAAAATATTTGAAATAGCAAAATAAGTTCATGCAATAAAATATTTATTGTCACGTTACCACTGGGCACATATTGAGTTTAAATATTATCTATCACCAGTATTGGCACAAAAATTTTATTCCACTGATAAAATTGTGGGGAGAGCGGACCAAACTGAGGAACAGTCTTTACAAAGCAAACAGATCTGTTACTTCGTTTGAAATGGTTAGATCTGCTAATCTATAAAATGTTTTTGAGCATTAGTACAGCTCTGTTGGTGGTGGGTGGATATTTCATTGTTGTATACAATTGCAATGATGGTTTTAAAACAAATTCTTCCTGGGTCATGGGCAACATAGCGATGCTGGTATTTAAAATAAAAATCCCTTGTTGCTGTGGCTGAGAGCTTATTACCCTACATCAGAGTGTAGATGAGAGTTAAAACTTTCAGTGGAAATATGCTGAGTAAACTTATGCTGAAGCAACAGTTATTACATTTAATTGTTTCTTAGTAGCATTTTATTATTTTTGGCAAGGGAAGATAATTAAGACATTGTGCAAACCTCTCGTTATGTTCTCTATTTTGATTCTTGGAACTATAGTAGCCCATAATAAAAAATCTTTTGATTTTTGGTTCCATTTGCCCCCTTGTTTTGGCAATATGTTCCACAATTCAGTTGTGCTTTTCATTTTAAAATTGTCTAAAGTTATTTTGTTCTAGCATACTACACTTCAAACTATGCCCCCCCAAGTCCTTGAGTACCATCTCTGGCAGACTTTCCTGGATCCAAATTCTCCATGCCCAAGAAAGTTTTAAAGCAGTTTATATTTTCCCACTCTCATCTCCCACTTCAGAGGGTAAACTACCAGGGTGAATAACTCAGTTTTAAGTTCATGAATTTGGCCCTATAACTCTCTTCTGGATTCCCACCAATAATCAGAATGTCTTACCCAGAATATGGAAACCAAAACAAAGCACTGGACCCCAGATGTGGCCTCATCAAGAGCTGTGCCGCTTCTACTTTGCCTCCTTTATATATAGTCAGCATTTTTTTTTTCATTTTTGTTATTGAAATTCCAACTGCTCAGCCACCAAAACCCTCATTTGTTATTGCAAGCCCTTTACAATCTGACAAAGAAACCGCATTCTTGTTTCATCTGTTAAATGTTAAGATTTTTATCTGTTGTACTGCATCCAAGGATTGTAGGACTATAGTTGGACGGTTGTGAACCTTTGGAATTCTCTACCCCAGAGGGTGTTGAAAACTCAATCATTGAGCATGTTCAAGACAGAAATTGATAGATTTCTGGGTACTCACGACATGAAAAAATACAGTACAGGAAAGTGGCGCTGATTGTAGATGATCAGCCATGATCTAATTGAAAAGTCCTAACAGACTCCTCCTATGTTCCAATCTATGATCCCTGCAGTCCTTCCTTTAGATCACTACATGTTGGCTAGCATAATTGGCAAATGCACCTATTAGCAAAGATAAATTTATTTGGGTGATTCATCTTTTATCATTCACTCTCTTCCTGTATCTCTTTGTGACATTCCCCAACCAAGAGCAAACACGTAACCTATTTGAATCTCTCACTTTGCTACTTTTTAGCCAGCATTAAGTAGAAGCATCCAACAGGAACTGGGTGATTCTTCCTCCCCTCCTGGTTTGCACACTCACTAAATGGCCCAACTGGTGACACAGTAGTTAGCACTGTTGCCTCAGAGACCCAGATTCAATTCCAGCCTTGTGTCACTGTCTCTGGAGGATAGCTAATGTGGTCCCGTTATTTAAGAAGGGTAGTAAGGATAACCCGGGTAATTATAGGCCGATGAGTTTGACATCCGTGGTGGGGAAGTTGTTGGAGAAGATTCTTAGAGATAGGATGTATGCGCATTTAGAAAGGTATAAACTCATTAACGATAGTCAGCATGGTTTTGTGAGAGGGAGGTCATGCCTCACTAACCTGGTGGAGTTTTTTGAAGAAGTGACTAGAATGGTTGACGAGGGAAGGCCGTGGATGTCGTCTATATGGACTTTAGTAAAGCGTTTGACAAAGTCCCTCATGGTAGGCTGGTGCAAAAGGTTGGATCTCATGGGATAAAGGGGGAGGTGGCTAGATGGATGGAGAACTGGCTTGGTCACAGAAGACAGAGGGTGGTAGTGGAAGGATCTTTTTGCGGCTGGAGGCCTGTGACTAGTGGTGTTCCGCAGGGCTCTGTATTGGGACCTCTGCTGTTTGTGATTCATATAAACGATCTGGAAGAAGGTGTAACTGGGGTGATCAGTAAGTTTGCGGACGATACAAAATTGGCAGGACTTGCAGATAGTGAGGAGCATTGTCAGAGGCTACAGAAGGGTATAGATAGGCTGGAAATTTGGGCAAAGAAATGGCAGATGAAGTTCAATCCTGATAAATGCGAAGTGATGCATTTTGGTAGAACTAATGTAGGGAGGAGCTATACGATAAATGGCAGAACCATAAAGGGTGTAGATATGCAGAGGGACCTGGGTGTGCAAGTCCACAGATCCTTGAAGGTGACGTCACAAGTGGAGAAGGTGGTGAAGAAGGCATATGGCATGCTTGCCTTTATAGGACGGGGCATAGAGTATAAAAGTTGGGGTCTGATGTTGCAGATGTATAGAACGTTGGTTCGGCCGCATTTGGAATACTGCGTCCAGTTCTGGTCGCCACACTACCAGAAGGACGTGGAGGCTTTGGAGAGAGTACAGAGGAGGTTTACCAGGATGTTGCCTGGTATGGAGGGGCTTAGTTATGAGGAGAGATTGGGTAAACTGGGATTGTTCTCCCTGGAAAGACGGAGGATGAGGGGAGACTTAATAGAGGTGTATAAAATTATGAAAGGCATAGATAGGGTGAACAGTGGGAAGCTTTTCCCCAGGTCGGTGGTGACGTTCACGAGGGGTCATAGGTTCAAGGTGAAGGGGGGGAGGTTTAACACGGATATCAGAAGGACGTATTTTACACACAGGGTGGTGGGGGCCTGGAATGCGCTGCCAGGCAAGGTGGTGGAGGCGGACACACTGGGAATGTTTAAGACTTATCTTGATAGCCACATGAACGGAGTGGGAATGGAGGGATACAAAAGAATGGTCTAGTTTGGACCAGGGAGCGGCACAGGCTTGGAGGGCCGAAGGGCCTGTTCCTGTGCTGTATTGTTCTTTGTTCTGTGGAGTTTGCACATTCTCCCCATGATTGCATGGGTTTCTTCCGGGTGCTGTGGTTTCCTCCCACAACCTGAACATCTTTGGATTATGTGGATTGGCCATGGTAAATTAGTGTCCCAAGGTGTGTGGTTTAGGTGGATTAACGGGGTAAAAACGTGGGTTACAAGGGTAGGGCCTGGGTAAGATGCCCTGTCGGAGAGCTGTTGTAGACCTGATGGGCTGAATGGCCTCCTGCTGCACTGTAGTGATTTAGCAGTGTGTTGTTCTAGGGTGCAGTGCATCAACCCAATTGTGCTGGTCCATTTGTCATTTGCACATGTTAAAGTTATGCATTTAATTTTGCCTTCTCTTTCCAGCCATGCTGAAGGTTGTTTCTGCTGTACTTCAATTTGGCAATATAATGTTCAAGAAGGAGCGCAACACCGACCAGGCCTCCATGCCCGATAATACAGGTAAACAGAACTGAAACTTGGAGAATTGTATGAGAATTCAACTTCATGTCGTCTTGTTCTCGATGAGTAATCTTATTGCACTGTGTATTTCAAACTTCAAAGCATTTGGTTGAAATGTGTGTTCTTCTGAAATTGGTCTATTCTCCGCCATTTAGAATGCGGACGATACAAAATTGGCAGGACTTGCAGATGTGTGTTCTTCTGAAATTGGTCTATTCTCCGCCATGTTTTAAACAAGCAGTTGTTGAAGACGACCAAAAAGCCAAGCTGTCAATTACCCATTTGTATTATCAATTTCAAAGTTGCCGTGTATAGCGAATTAACAAGAGGCTTTTTCTTCTGGGCAGAATCAACTATTTAAGGTGCTCTAAGGTGCACCGAATGCAGAAACATTGATCAGTAAATGGCATCTCTTTAAGGTCTAATTATCATTTGTACACTTGCATCTATCTAATCTTTGAGTGGTGTGGATTTACAGATTGTACAGTTTAAGTAAGTTAGTTGCATTGTATACAGTCATGTTTGGTTTCTGCAATAGTGATCTACAGTGTATAGACAGGGTGCTGTCATTTGATACTTTCTTACACTGATATCACATTGTGATTGTTCAGAGACAGCGAGCTAGTCGCTAATTAACTATTCTAAACTGGCTGCTTTTAAAATTGAAGTTTTGTGTTTAACTATTGACAGAGTAGGGTACATTTTGTCTAAGTCAGTATGTAAAATAAAAACTGAACTTGAAATAATTGTATTCTTTTGAGTTTAGACCTAATTACTTCAGCTTGACCTTTCTACTATTCTACAGAGTTTCCTGTTTTAAAAATATAATTAGGCTCAAATGTAACAATGCTTGGTGGGTGTAAAGAATGCGAAAGTTCCATAAACAGGATGGCAGATTTGAGGAATAGAACATTTTGGAAGTGGCTTATTTGCCAGGTTACCCTAATAGAGCAAATTCCTTTTAAAGTTATTGTGTGGAACTCGCCTCATCATCCACTGTTGGAAAACCAGAGCTCATCCAAAACTGAGTCAAACCAAGCCCCATTCACCCAACACCTCTGTGCTTGGCTCATTGACCTTGACTTCTAGTTCAACAATGTTTCAAATTTGCATTTTCTTCCTAAAGACACTCACCATTCCCTATCTCTGGAACCTCTCCAGCCCTTCAACCCTTGAAGAACGCTTCTTTTAAATCTGGGCTCTTGTGTATACCTATTTTGTTCGCCTCCTCCATTGGTAGCTATGCCTTCAGCAGTCTACAGCAATTAGATTTATGCAGTGCCTTTAATGCAGTAAACCGGAGTGTTATCAAGCAAAATCTGACACCAAGCCAGATAAGGAGATATTAGGGCTGATGACCAGAAGCTTAGTCAAAGATCTAGCTTTTAGGCAGATTGGAAAACAGCTAATGTTACGCCGCTGTTTAAAAAAGGAAATAGACAAAAGGCGGATAACTACAGGCCGGTTAGCTTAACGTCTGTAGTTGGGAAAATGCTGGAATCCATCATTAAAGAAGAAATAGCAGGCCATCTGGATAAGAATGGTTCGATTAAGCAGACGCAGCATGGATTCATGAGGGGAAAGTCATGCTTGACGAACTTGTTGGATTTTTATGAAGATGTGACTAATGCGGTTGACGGAGGGGAACCGCTGGATGCGGTGTTTTTGGATTTCCAAAAGGCGTTTGATAAGGTGCCTCACGAAAGGTTGCTGAAGAAGATTGGGTCACACGGAGTTGGGGTAGGGTGTTAGCGTGGATTGGGGATTGGCTATCCGACAGGAAGTAGTGAGTCGGAATAAATGGGTGCTTTTCTGGTTGGCAGATGGTAACTCGTGGCGTGCCGCAGGGATCGGTACTGGGGCCTCAACTATTTACCATTTATATAGACGATCTGGAGGAGGGGACTGAGTGTAGGGTAACAAAGTTTGCAGACGACACAAAGATAAGTGGAAAAGTGAATCATGTGGAGGGCGTAGAAGGTCTGCAGAGAGATTTAGTCAGGCTGAGTGAGTGGGCGAGGATCTGGCAGATGGAGTATAACGTTGACAAATGCGAGGTTATTCACTTTGGAGGAAATAATAGCAAATTGGATTATTATCTAAATGGAAAAAAATTACAACATGCTACTGTGCAAAGGGACCTGTGCATGAGACGCAAAAACCCAGTCTGCTTGTGCAACAGGTGATCAAGAAGGCAAATGGGATGTTGGCCTATATCGCAAGGGGGATAGAATATAAAAGCAGAGATGTCTTGCTGCATCTGTACAGGGCATTGGTGAGGCCGCAGCTGGAATACTGTGTGCAGTATTGGTCCCCTTATTTGCGGAAGGATATATTGGCCTTGGAGGGAGTGCGGAGAAGGTTCACCAGGTTGATACCAGAGATGAGGGGTGTTGATTATGAGGAGAGACTGAGCAGGTTGGGTTTGTACTCGTTGGAATTTAGAAGGCTGAGGGGGGATCTTATAGAGACCTATAAGATAATGAAGGGGCTGGATAGGGTAGAGGTGGAGAGATTCTTTCCACTTAGAAAGGGAACTAGAGGGCACAGCCTCAAAATAAAGGGGGGTCAGTTTAGGACAGAGTTGAGGAGGAACTTCTTCTCTGAGGATGGTGAATCTCTGGAACTCTCTGCCCACTGAAGAGGTGGAGGCCACCTCGTTGAATATGTTTAAATCACTGATAGATGGATTCCTGATCGGTAAGGGAATTAGGGGTTATAGGGATCAGGCGGGTAAGTGGAACTGATCCACTTCAGATCAGCCATGATCTTATTGAATGGTGGGGCAGGCTTGGGGGGTTGATGGCCTACTCCTGCTCCTATTTCTTATGTTCTTAAGGAGTGACTTCATGCAGGGAAAAAAGGGAGCGAGGCGAAGAGGATTGGAGAGGGGATTCCAAAGCTTAGGACTTTGACAGCTGAGACCACGAATGCCAATGGTAGTGATTATGGTTAGGTGAACTTGTGGCCGCAACTGGAGGAGCACAGGTGGTAAAGTTGTAAGACCGGCAGAGATTAGAGATGGTGTGTTGGTGGTGAGCTCATGGAACGGTTTGAAAGCTAGGATGAGAATTTTTAAATTGAGGTCCTGCTTAACTGGGAGCTACTATTGGTACATGAGCACAGGCTTGATGGGTGGATGAGACGAGGCATGAATTAGGACGTAGGCATTTTGGATTATCTCATATTTTCGAAAGGTGGCGAGTAATGTCCCCTGCTAAGCTGTGTGCTTGCACACCTGTATAATCTAGAAGGTATCATGCAGGCTGCTCAAGTTGTTCCCTGTTTGGCGACTGCATAAATTTAAAGGTGCTCCAGTCAAAATAAACATCTCCCTGTATGGCTCAAAGTTGCATTTTATCTATCACTCCTGTGAAATGTCTTGATGTAATATGTTAAGGATCCTATATAAATGCGACTTGATTTTAAATTGCAGTGGTGCAATTGACTCTTTCAGCAGGCAGTTTACAAGGTTTGATTCCATCTGTCTTTAAATTGCAATTATGTCTTAATGTTGACAAACATAAATTGGGTGGTTGCTCCACACTCCAATTGGGTATCTTAATTACTAGCTTTAAATTAACTTTTTCTTTGAGAGACCGGCAGAGCATTCACAGGCTAAAATAATACAGATGAAGATTTACAAGTTACAGTCATGCCCTATTACACGAGGTAGGCAGAATGTGTTTGAATCTCTGAACACAAAGTGGTGAAATTTGTCCAGTATCTTTCTGCAAGTCATAAGGGTGGAAGGGGAAAGAAAAAAAATGGGAGGTTTCATATTTCTAGAAGAGTATTCATGAAGTAGGTCACATGCAACAATTAGAATTGCAACTGCTGGTTTTGAATAGTGAATACTTAATAAATATGCTGCTATTCTATTTGAGGTGTCTTCTTGGGCAAAAGACAAATGTAACATCTGGTATAGTGCATGTTCTAAGAACTAGGAAGAAGGTCTGTTTGCACCAATACGGGTATTTTTAGCATATCAAATCAGAATTGCTCTTGTAGCTTTTACACATTACATAAGTAATCAGCACGGTGGCACAGTGGTTAGCACTGAGGTCTCACAGCGCCAGGGACCCGGGTTCGATTCCTGGCTTGGGTCACTGTCTGTGTGGAGTTTGCACGTTCTCCCTGTGCCTGCGTGGGTTTCCTCTGGGTGCTCCGGTTTCCTCCCACAGTCTGAAAGACATGCCAGTTAGATGCATGGACCCGAACAGGCGCCAGAGTGTGGCGACTAGGGGAATCTCACTAACTTCATTGCAGTGTTAATGTAAGCCTTACATGTGATAGAATCGGGAATCATAAGTAGAATATTACACACTAATAATTAATTGATTGATATGGAGGAAGAGTGCGACAAAATACTAAAAGAAACTAACGAACTTACACAATGGGTATGTAAATAGTAAATTTATTTTGATATTGGTAAGTGTGAGGTGGTCTAGTTTGGTAAGAGGGCTGAGGAAGCCACCCACTCCTCAGAAGTATTTAAATGGGGCAGAAGAAGAAAGGGATCAAGGGTTCCAGTTTCACAAAGCCTGAAAACCAGCAACCCAGGCTAACAAAGCCAATAAATGTGCAAACAAAGCATTGGACTTAATTTGTAGAATAAAATTGAAAGCATAGAAGTTGTTAAACATGTGCAGACCTTTGTTAAATCACACTTGGAGACCAGACCAGAGCAAAGTACTATATTACTTAATAAAAAGAAATTATATTACGTAAAGATTTCCAAGGATCATGCCAGAACTGAGACTTTATAAGGGCCCACCTGCCCTAGAAAAGAGATGGCTAAGAGGTGACCCGATGGGATATTTGATTGGATAGATATAGACATGACCCCATTTGTCGGGGGAAGTCCAGAACTAGTCGTCATAAATCTAGTCACTAATAAATTTAGTAAGAATTCTGGAAAATACTCTTGCTCAAGAGTGTGGTTAAAACATAATACCTGCTCCCACATAGAGTAATTGCTGAAGATGTGGATGCAATTGAGGGCAAGCTTGATCATGTTGGTGAAAGGTATGGGAATAGAAGGATATGCTGATGGGGTGAAATGAAGAGGTGTGGGAGAAGACTCATGTGGAACATAGGTATTGGACCAAATAGCCAACTTCTGTGCTGTTAACTCCATATATTGCTATAATTTGATCCATGTACACACATATTGCTATACTATATTGTATTTCTGCTTGTTGAAGGTGCAGCTAACATTTTGTTTGTTAGCAAAGCATTAGATTCTCAATGGCAATCTTCAATGTGTTTTTGCTTCACAGCTGCCCAAAAGGTCTGCCATCTGCTGGGAATCAATGTAACTGACTTCAGCAGGGCAATCCTCACTCCTCGTATTAAAGTCGGGAGGGACTATGTTCAGAAAGCTCAGACCAAAGAACAAGTGAGTATTGGCTTAGTTTCCTTAGAAATAATTTTAAAAGCTAACTCTGAAGTTGATAAGTCCTTTAAAATTTTGGAATTTTAAAATTTGTTAAAACAGTTAACAGCCAGTAATTAATGCACTCGAGCCAAACTGTCTCAATATTTCTCTTTCAGTCTGTGTATCAAAGTAAAACAGTTGGAATAACAGTGTTTAAACGTAATTTGCATTTATTTGGAACAGTACTACTTCGTATCTGGAATCTTAACTGGTAGAATTCATGCACAGTATTTAAAATTGGGTATGCAAAGTTTTATAAGGGAATGGTATTAATCGGATCCAAACTGATTGATGAAGCCAAAATCAAGCCACAAACCTTTTCTTGAGTTTGTTGACTTGTTTGTACTCACAACTCTCTTCCCACTCGACCCAGTGTTCCAGTTATCTCTGTTCATATGCTCGTTGAAAAAAATTCAGATAAACAGGCCCCCCCCTGGCTGTTGGGGACTCTAGCCATTTTTTCTACGGCCCCATTGATACATTTAATAACCAGATTTCTGTTACAAGGCAAGAGCTTTCATACTTTTATGAACCCATGGGGGAGCCATAAACCAACATAACCTAATTTGCTGAATGACACCCAAAATGAAGAAATTGCTGACTTCATTACACTTTTTGTAGCTTTTATTTTAATATGAATAGGAATCAATGCGAATTAAAAATACTTGAAGATGAATTTCACTTTAAATAGCCATTACAAAAAGCAACCAGCTGTATTACTCCCAACAGAAGTGTGGCTTCATGTGCAATCGCATGGTCTTTCCAACTCAGTCTCTGGTATGCACGGGCTCTCATTTTTCCACTTAAATCAGTTCTGCCTTTAAATTGCATTCACTGGCAGAATGGAGTGTACCTGAGATCCCTGGATATAATTAATACTGACCAGGCACACGTCTACAAATTCTCACTTGTGCAGGTTACATCAATCCTGATGGCAAGTTCCCGACCCAGAAAACCTACCTTTTTGTACAGAACTTGGCTACTGCTAAACACACCATGAGGTTGATACCTGTGTCCTGCTGGAGCATTTCTTTGTGTCAGCATTTGTGTGCTGATTGCCTTCTGTTTCCAATTCTCCCCAGTGTCTGTCAACCACACAGCTTCTGTCTTAACTGTCTTCCTTTTGATACTGCTTCCATGTCAAGGATCACTGAGGCACACAGTATTTCTATTTTTTTAAGAAAATCACAATTGACCCTTTTACAATTGATGCAACTCTTGTCAAACGTTCTTAAAAATAATTACAGTTGCCACAGACACTTGAAAGTAATTGCAAATTTTCCTACTGTGGTGCTTCTGGATCCAAGGTTGCCACGATAGCTGAAAGCTTCACCAACTGCATTGGATAGTTGTTATGTGGGCTTAGGTTTTAATATCTGTGTTGCCAGTGTGGAGAGAGCCATCACAGAGAAATACAGAAGCATTCACCCACAGTGAGGGGCTAAGAAGGGATTTCTCTTTTTTTTTTTGAAAAAGTATGTTGTGTTTTGAAATTGCACTTTTTAAAATTGTACATGTTGTGAAGCCCAAGCTACATTTATGCTCCTACCAATAGAGCACAGTAAGAAGTCTCATAACACCAAAGTCCAACAGGTTTATTTGGAATCACAAGCTTTCGGAGCACTGCTCCTTCAGGTGAGTGGAGAGGTGGGAACACAAACACGGCATGTATAGACCGAGACACAATTGCAAGATAATGGTTCGAATGCAAGTCTTTACAGTTTGTGAACCCAACTCTCCACTCACCCAATGAAAGAGCAGCGGTCCGAAAGCTCGTGATTCCAAATAAACCTGTTGGACTTTAACCTGGTGTTGTGAGACTTCTTACTCTGCCCATCCCAGTCCAACGCCAGTATCTCCACATCATGGCTACCAATAGAGCAGCACTGACTGGGTAGAAGCCTGCTCCTGAGGTTCTGTTTTCTCAACCAAATTAATTCACAATGACTGAGAGAAAGATCACCTCTTGCTGCCTTTTGCTACTGCTTAGTTAGTACCGATATTTGTTTGGAATAATTGTGTGGCCAGTGAATCCGCTTCGCTGTACTTAATCAGAGGAGATGTGCAGAGAGTATCATGGACTGTTGACTAAATAACCAATTGTTAGGGTCTTGGAAATTGTTGGAATAGATCCAGCATGACCATCTATATTGTGAAATAACCATTGCCACTGTTCCAAGTAGTTTCCCTGTGCCAGATTCTCAGTGAATCTGCTAGGAGTGAGGAAATTGGAATAGATCTAACGAGAAGAAAAACCTGGCTGAAGTCAGCAGTTTGACGTTGATCCAAATAGACATATATTAACCTATTGAATTTTGTACTATTAACACATCTATAATGCTTTGATAGATATTAGCAAACCTCATAATCCGGCATATTCCTTATTCGGAGTACTTCCTATTTTGGGAGATCATGATTACACAATTCACTGCCCTGGCTTCATGTGAGATTTACTGCTTAAAATGATTTTACAGGTAATACATAGTTTTCCTAATAAAAATCCTGTGATGACTAATACTTGTACATTTTGATTTTTGGCTGACTTGGATTTATTTTTTCTACATTTAGGCTGACTTTGCTGTTGAGGCTTTGGCCAAAGCCACTTATGAGCGTCTCTTCCGTTGGCTGGTGATGCGCATCAACAAGGCTCTGGATAGAACCAAGAGACAGGGTGCCTCCTTTGTGGGCATTTTGGATATTGCTGGCTTTGAGATCTTTGAGGTACCTTGAAATTGCTTGGGTTGTTTGATTGGGGATGTTTCAAATTAGGAGTAGATTTCTGGTACGAAGACCAAGAACAGTAAGCCTTTTGTGGCAATCCTGGAATTACATCTCCACTGGTATTTTTGGAATATTTGCAGTGTTCTGTTTCCTGTACAGAGTAACAAAAGCCATTTTCCGTTCAGTTTAAATTGAAAGTGGGGGAATACTGAATGTAAAGTAGCTTTAGACTGGTTGGGATGTGCTTCAGGGACTTGACATTAAGATGCTAAATACCTGAGCTTTGGTTGTAACATGGATTGATTTCAGAACTCCATATTTCACCCTAAAGCCTGTTAAACTCAGAATATGATGCACCATTTGTCAATGAGCAACATGCTTTTTTTGGTGCATTTAGAACTGCAATACTTGAATTCATGTGATTGAGTTTCATATTCAAACTTCAGAACTCTTTACATTTGGAGAGCACTGACATTGTGAATAAGCATGTAAAGATGTGAGTTTTCTTTCCCTGCTTGCCCAAATGATAAATTTTAGTTGAGTAAAAGAGTACACCAAGTATGTTGATCAACCACACCCAGGTCTCTTATTATAATCTACCTTAATGTATCTCAGTCTCAATTCTATACCAGTGTGACAGATTTTTTTTCCCTTTTCCCCCACACTAACCATCACTACATCAGCCTGAGTGACATTGCCAATTTGCTTCATCGAATCCATGTGGGCTTGTTTCTAACCCACATTCCACAGGTGAAAACAAATGGAATTTAGTTAGCGTAAAAGTAGTGACGTGCTGTAAATAAACACTAACTCTAGATTAACCACAGAGGCTATAATGTTACAAAGATCAATAGTAATTCTGAGGATTGGTAGTATTTTAGAAACAGCAAAGGATCACCTCAGTAGTTGAAAGAAATGAAATAAATAGAATACAATTATAAACTAGCCAGAAATATAAAAACAGATCACAAGAACATTTTTACCATTTTGTAAAAGGAAATTAGTAGCTTAGTAAATGTTCCTTAGAAGGAGAGACAGGATGTGGGAGACACGGTGGCACAGTGGTTAGCACCACTGTCTGAGTGGCAGGGACCTGGGTTCGATTCCCGGCTTGGGTCACTTTGTGCAGAGTTTGCACATTCTCCTCCAGGTACTCTGCTTTCCTCCCACAGTCCAAGGATGTGCGGGTTAGGTGCATTGACCGTGCTAAATTCTCCCTCCGTGTACTCGAACAGGCACCAGAGTGTGGCGACTAAGGGATTTTCACAGTAACTTCATTGCAGTGTTAATGAAGTGTAAGCCTACTTGTGACACTAATAAATAATCTTTAAACTTTAAGGATAAATTATCATAAGATTGAGGCAATGACAGACGTTGAACAAATATTTTATTTGGCTTCACAGTAGGAGTTACAAGTTACATACCAGAAATAGAGGGTAACCTAGGGGCAAATAAGGGTGAAAAAATTGAGGCATCAGCAGAGAAAAATACTGGAGAAATTCAAGGGACTAAAATCTGACAAATCCCTAGGGCCCAATAGTCTACGTCCTAATGTTCTCAAAGAGATCGTGGATGTCCTGGCTGTGATTTTCCAAAATTTCCAAGAATCTGGAATGGTCCCAGCAGAATGTAAGTTAGCAATTGTAACTTGGCTATTAAACAAAGGGGAGAGAGAGTGCGAAATGGAGAACTTACTGGTCAGTTAACCCTACATGAGTAATTCAGGAAGTGCTGGAATGTATGGAAGACTTGACAAACATTTAGAAAAGCATAGTATGAGCAGACAGAGGGGCGGCACGGTGGCACAGTGGTTAGCACTGCTGCTTCACAGCTCCAGGGTCCCGGGTTCGATTCCCGGCTCGGGTCACTGTCTGTGTGGAGTTTGCACATTCTCCTCGTGTCTGCGTGGGTTTCCTCCGGGTGCTCCGGTTTCCTCCCACAGTCCAAAGATGTGCAGGTTAGGTTGATTGGCCATGCTAAAATTGCCCCTTGGTGTCCTGGGATGTGTAGGTTAGAGGGATTAGTGGGTAAATATGTGGGGGTAGGGCCTGGGTGGGATTGTGGTCGGTGCAGACTCGATGGGCCGAATGGCCTCCTTCTGAACTGTAGGGTTTCTATGTTTCTATGTTAACATGGTTCTACAAAAAAAAAATCCCAGTTAGTCAAATTTTAGTTTTTTGATGATGTAGCAAGTAGGGTAGATGAGGAGAACCAGTAGGTGAAGTATACTTGGATTTCCAAATGGCATTCAATAAGGTGCCATGCAAAAAGTTAATTCGTGCGAAGGGCTCATGGAGTTGGGGGTAATGTATTAGCATGGATGGAAGATTAGTTAATGGACATGAAACAGAGTAGGGAAACTCCTCCCCCCTGTAACCCCATCGCAACCCCATTTACTGTGGCCAATCCATCTAGCCTACACATCTTGGGACACTAAGGGGCAGCTTATCATGGCAAATCCACCTAACCATCTTTGGACTGTGGGAGGAAACCGGAGCAAGCCCAAGCAGACAAGGGGAGTTCCTGCAAACTCCACACAGTTACCCAAGGTTGGAATCGATCCAGGGTCCCTGGTGCTGAGGCAACAGTGCTAACCACTGTGTCACCCACTAAGTACGTTATAGCTCTCTGAACTGAATATTGAGTATAACTTTAGACTGCGACCTTTCTCCTCCAATTTACCTCTTTTTTTTGCCCCAAATATTTTCTTGTTCCGATGCATAAACATTACCTCCCCCACTGGGCCGTAGTTTTACCACATCTTTATTGCCATCTCTCCCAGCTCCCATTAACCACTGTTCCACCTCCTCGTATATAATCGCATTTTCCCCTCCTTAGTTCTGAATAAGGGTCATGCGGACTTGAAACATCTGTTTTCTCTCCCTACAGATGCTGCCAGACCTGCTGGGATTTTCCAGCTTTCTGTTTTTGTTGTATAAGAAATTAGCATGCAGGCGCAGCTAGCAACTAGGAACAGAATTGGCATGTTGGCCTTTATTGCAAAGGGATTGGAGTACAAGAATAAAGAAGTCTTGCTGCAATTATACAGGTCTTCAGTGAGAGCATACCTGGAATGTTTGAGATTTTGGTCTTCATGTTTAAAGAAGGATATGCTTACACTGGAGGCAGTAGAACGAAGGTTCGCTAAGCAGTTGAGTAAATCAGGTCTACATTTTCTGGAGTTTAGAAGAGCGAGAAGTGATTTCATTGAAACATTATGAAAGGGCTTTACAGGATAAATACTAAGACTGTTTATTTCACCTGGCTGGGGAATTTAGGTTGTCATGTGATGCTATTTTTTGTGCTTTTGCAGCTGAATTCCTTTGAACAGTTGTGCATTAATTACACAAATGAAAAGCTTCAACAACTCTTTAATCACACAATGTTCATTCTGGAGCAAGAAGAGTACCAGCGAGAAGGAATTGAATGGAACTTCATTGATTTTGGCCTTGACTTGCAGCCTTGCATTGACCTAATTGAAAAATCTGTGAGTAATGTTTCTCAATTTTGGCTAACTAGCTCTCCAGAAGTATATTGAGATTAATTTTTAAAAAATATTTCCTTAATCAGGCTAGTCCTCCTGGTATCCTGGCTCTGCTTGATGAAGAGTGTTGGTTCCCCAAAGCCACTGATAAAACATTTGTGGAGAAGGTGGTGCAGGAACAGGGAACCCACCCTAAGTTCCAGAAGCCTAAGCAGCTAAAAGATAAAGCGGACTTCTGCATTATTCACTATGCAGGCAAGGTAGGCTGATCCAAAGCTTGATGCAGTTATCATTTACATAATTTATTGAAAAGAATCGCCATAAATGTGTGAAATAATCCAGTCATTCAATTGCATCTTGTTGACCTGTTTTGCTCTCCTTGCCTGAACGTGTGCACTCCTACAAGGAACATGAAAGTGAAATATGCATATCAGACTTTGTAACCAGGACTCAACAGATTAAATAATTGATTGTTGATTAAGGTATTTATGTAAGGTATCTCCTGTTTGCAATATAGGTGGACTACAAAGCGAACGAATGGCTGATGAAGAACATGGATCCCCTGAATGACAACATCGCCACTTTACTGCACCAATCATCTGATAAGTTTATAGCTGATCTCTGGAGGGATGGTATGTTAAAATTAGAAACTTCAGCTTCTAAAATGCTTCTATTGCTTATTGTAGCTTTTGATTTGAAGAGTTTTTTTGGTAATACCGTAATCTGCTGCTTATGCTTTTTAGATTTAGGGAAATCATGAATTAAGTTCAGTGTTTCAGTCACTTGCTAAACTGAGTTCTGAAAATTTTTGCAGCATGTACCTGATAATGCTATGATTGCAAGAGTCCAGCACAGACACATTTGCAAGGATAGCTTAATAAATCTAGTGGAAATGTGGTAGCCAAAAGACCCCAACTTATCTTGGAAAAGGGACAATCCAATTCGCTTCGCTTTGCTTCAGGTGAATTTTACTTGTCTAGAAAAGGAAATTAAAAATTATTTTCAGCAACCCCATTCTAAGCAGCGGTTAGTGAATTGAACAGTGGAGTGTTTTCACCCCAAAATCCCAATTGCTGATTAGACTTCTGCTTTCAGTATTTCAGACAAACAACATGGAAAAATAGAGGTTTGGTAGAATGTAGGAAGGATCATTTTCCTGCTATGTGGAATATATCGATTTATGATTTGATGTGATTTCTTTGATTTGGAGACTTTGAGTAAGCACGTAAGAAATAGGAGCAAGAGTAGACCATTTGAGCCTGCTTTGCCATTCAATATTATGTCTGATCTTTGGCTTCAACTCCCACTTTCCCACCCACTCTCCATATCCCTCTGTTCCCTGAGACCAAAAATCTGTGTATTTCTGCCTTGGATATATTCTGTGATAGAGCTTCAAAAGCCCTCTAGGGGAGAGAATTCCAAAGATTCACGCCATTTTTGAGTAATGAAATTTTTCCCTCATGTCTGTCCTAAATGATTGGCCCACTATCCTGAGACTGTACTTTTGTGTTCTAAATTCCCCAGCCAGGAGGATCAACCTGTGTCTAGCATGTCAAGCTCCTTCATAATTTTGTATGTTTTAACGAGATGTTTCAATGGAGAATACAAACCCATTTACTCAACCTATCTTTGTAGGCTAACGTTCTCAATCCATGGGCCAATCTAGTGAACCTTTGCTATCCTTCATTTAAAGGTGGAGATCAAAACTGCGCACAGTATTCTCAGTGTGTTCTCAACCACAGTCCTGTACAATTGTAGGGGTCTTCCTTATTCTGTATTCTAGTTCCCTTGCACTAAAGGCCAGTGTGCCATTTGTCTTCCTAATTGCTTGCTATACCTGCATGCTAACATTTTGTGTTTCTTGTACAAGCACACCCAAGACTCTAAATTTCAGCATTTACAAGTTTTGCATCTTTTTTAAAAAAAGCTTTTCTATTCTTGCTACTAAAATGAATAACCTCACACTTCCCCATATTATACTCCATGTACCATCTTGTTTCCCACTCATTTAATTTGCCTATATCTCTCTGCAACCTCTTCGTGTGTTCTTCTCATGGGCTTGCATTCCCACTGTGTCGTCAGCAAACTTAGATGCATTGCTCTCTGTCTGTTTGTCTAAGTCATTAATATAGATTGTAAATAGTTGAGGCCCCAGCACTCATTCTTGCGGCACTCCACTAGTTACAGCCTGCCAAATTGGGCGGCACGGTAGCACAGTGGTTAGCACTGCTGCTTCACAGCTCCAGGGTCCCGGGTTCGATTCCTGGCTCGGGTCACTGTCTGTGTGGAGTTTGCACATTCTCCTTGTGTCTGCGTGGGTTTCCTCCGGGTGCTCCGGTTTCCTCCCACAGTCCAAAGATGTGCGGGTTAGGTTGATTGGCCAGGTTAAAAATTGCCCCTTAGAGTCCTGGGATGTGTAGGTTAGAGGGATTAGTGGGTAAATATGTGGGGGTAGGGCCTGGGTGGGATTGTGGTCGGTGCAGACTCGATGGGCCGAATGGCCTCCTTCTGCACTGTAGGGTTCTATGATTTCTATGAAAATGTACTGTTTATCCCTAAACCTTATTTCCTGTCTGTAACCCAATCCACTATCCATGAGCCTTTGTGTATTAATCTTTAATGTGGCAACTTGTTGGATGACTTTTGGATCACTGGTTAAATCCTCAAAAAAAAACTTAATAGATTTGTCAAACATTTTCATTTATTTAAAGCCAAGTGACTTTGTCTGATCACTGATTTTCTAAGCACATTCTTAATGCTTCCTTAATATAAACTGACTTTCGCAATGACTGATGTCAGGCTAGCAGAGAGCACAGTGAGAGATTTTCCTTGCATTTGAATTCAAGCAGGTGTTAAAACCACGTAATTGCATTTCTTGGTAGGATTCAATCTGTTTAATTTCACTCATTACTTTCTACCATAGGATGTTCTATCTTTAGCTCCACGTTCCCATTTCCAAATCCCCAGTAGCAAAAGATAGGCAGGTGATCTGCTCGCATTGCTCTGCTAGTGCTGTTACTGTTCAATAATTTGACATTTAAGTGATAAAAGTGACATTTCTGTTTTTGATATCTCCCACCCATAGAGGAATTCCTGGTCTGTGCACAGCACCAACTCCTGAAGGTGGAGATTATGCTGCAATTGCTAAATGATTCATTCAACAATTGACTAACTACCTAAAGAGACCAAATCTTGTGTATCCTGTAGTTCTCATTGTTAGTGGGATTTTTTTAAGGATTCATTTTTCTTATTTTTGTCTTGATGTCTCTGTGTCTGTTGCAGAGATAAAAAGCTTTCAGAGAGCCTATTTCTATACACGCTTTCCTATTCTACATCTAGAACCAGGTGACGTGAGAGGAGTCTGTGATAGTGCCGTAGATCGATGCTTCTGAGAATCGCCTGCTTTGAATGCTCATCTTTCCTCTCCATTCCTGCTTGTGCAGTGTTCTTTTCTGTTTTCCCTTCGCTTCAGGTTAATGCGGCCCAACCATTTCAACCGTGCCTCATCCTGAGCTGCAGTAGTGAAACATGTTCCACCAACTCGTAAGCAAAATGCACTTGTGTGGAAAAGTTGAAATTAGCTTTAT
Organism: Mustelus asterias; assembly: GCF_964213995.1. NCBI lineage: Eukaryota > Metazoa > Chordata > Chondrichthyes > Carcharhiniformes > Triakidae > Mustelus > Mustelus asterias. The sequence goes on from NC_135821.1 coordinate 17,356,579, forward strand.
CTTGAATATTGACTCATTTTTATTTGACTCTTTCCTGTACGAGGAATTTTCTTCATTCAATGATGAGACTGTAATTTCATAAATATAACCATTTGGTTTTTGTTGGGCCTAAATTTAGATGCACATGTTTTATCCCGGGGCTTTGTGTCCTTCTAGTTTCTTTAAGATAAGCGTGGGCCATTGCAAGCTAATTCTCAATTAGGCATTCTGTTTTAAAAAATATCCATTTCCACAATTCCCTCTTCTCCCAGCTCCACCTTAGCATCTCACATACTATCCTTTACTGAGAAAGGAGGAAGGCTGGCATCAAGTTGTCAGGCATTTATAGTGCCAGGCTTGAATGGGCTGGCAGAACAAGTATGTAAACAGCCCCAAGTAACATTACTACTATTCCTTCCTCCTTATTCCATGCTTCACTGTGTGGAACATCAGGCAGCCTGGGCTTTTGCAATCTTTGCAACTTAACCTATTCAGACATTTGAACTAACCATTTTTCTCTGTAAAATTATATGCGTGCTTCAAGTTCACTTCATGTCAACCGCCTCTACTGTATTCCACAGGTTATGGTTTATGAAATTGAGGTTCTGATTTGTCATTTAAGAATGTAGAAGGTTTTTTGAAAGGTACAGGCGTGTTTCCTTATTTGCGGTAAGAATATTGCATGAAATGAGTTTCCAAGAGCATGTCATGTTGTTGATTCACACAATTAATACTGACGCCTGCAGTGGTATATCGGCACAAATTTATATACTAACTTAGATTCATTCTAATTTTAAGGTGTACAGGCCTGTCACAAATACTCTAAAAGGTTCACTGTCTGTATCTACCCACTGCATAGTTCCAGCACTGTAAATACTATTGTGCTATAAATGTTTGAATTTTAAGCATTGCATTGAATTAACTACACTGACAAAAGTGCAGGAACTACCAGAAAAAAGAGCTTAGGAATCTATTCTACAGTGCCCTTTCAGATGGACAATATATATTTATATGTTTGCCAGTTAGTTTAAAACTGTGAATTTGGCAAGTAAAATGCAGTGGAATTGATGGTAGCAGAAGAGGAAGCTGGAGGCCACCAAGCTAGCCTCCATTGCTTTATGGACAATAGGTAGGTGACTATGAGGGGGGAAGAGGGAAAATCGCTTCCTCTAAACTTGCCTTCCATTTTTATCAGAACAAATCTATCAAAGGTTCAAAGGGGAATTGAAAGAAGAAGTAATTAAAAGGGGTGGTAAGGGAGGAGTGAGGCCAATTTGGGGTCAAACAGGAGATTTGTGTATGGAGGCAGGGGTCATAGCTGAGATATTATGTTAATATGTTGCAAGTGTCTTTACCAAGGAAGGTTCTGCTGTGCTGGTCATGGTGAAAGAGAAGATAATTCAGATAGTTGAATGGTTTAAAATTGATAAACTAGGTATTGCTGTGGCTAGCTGTATTTAAAATTAAATACTAGGTCTAGATGAGATGCATCCAAAAATTCTGAAGGAAGTGAGGTAATTGCAGGGGCACTTGTAATAATTTTCCAATCTTCTTTGGACTTGGGTGGTGCTGGAGGACTGGGGAATTGCAAAAAAGTATTCAAAGAAAGGGTGTAAAGGTAAACTCAGTAATTCAGACCAGTTGGTTTAACCAATGTGGTGAGGAAACTTTTAAAAACAATAATTTAGAACAAAATTCATAGCCACTTGGACAAATACAGGTTAATTAAGGAAAGCCAGAACAATTTGTTAGGGCAAATTGTGTTTAACCAACTTATTTGAGTTTTTTGATGAGTTAACAGTGAGGGTTTTAAGCATACGTAGACTTGATAAAATGCTTACAACAGAAATAATCAAAGTTAGAGCTCATGCAATAAAGGGCACTATAGCGATATGGATACAAAATTGGTTTGAAAAGATTCACAAATAATTTCAAGGATGAGGAGCTTCAGTTAATTGGTAAGATAGGAGAAGTTAGCACTTTGGTCCTTGGAGAAGAGATGGTTTAGAGGAAATTTGATGGCAGTATTCACAATCATGTTCCTGGATAGAGTAGATAGTTTCTGTTCCAGTTGATGGAATGATTGAGAGCCAGAGGGCACTGATTTAAAGTAATTGGTAATTAAGAAGCAATGGCAACATGAGCCAAAACTACTTCGCAGTGAGTGGTTAGGATCTGGAATTCACTGCCTGTGTGTGTGGGGGAGGAAGATGCAATTGAGGCATTCAATATTGAATTGGATCATTATTGGAAAAGGAAAAGTTTGCAGGTTTATGGAGAAGATGACAGGAGTGGCACTAGGTGGTTTCTTCAGAGGGCTGCACAGATGAGATGGGCTGAATGGCTGCCTCTGCTGTAATTATTCTATGATTTTTATAATGTTATGGAGCAGTTTAGGATTCCTTGAAGTGTGTAAATATTGATTTTTCTTTTTGCAAAAAAAATATAGAAATTGGTTCAGTTTCTAAATAACCTTTCAGTTTTCCACACCTTGCATTTGTGTTACATCAGCATTTGTCTGCATTACAACAGCCAAACTTAGTCAGTTTAACTTGATTGCAAAAGACTTCAGCTGTAATTTTTATGGTCCAAGTTAGGGATCCCACCCCACCCCAGATTTCCTTAAAGAAAGGCTTATTTAACACATCAATGTAACTCCCAAAGATTAACCCCTGTGTCTTTCTTGGAATGCTGGAGATATCAAATTAAGCAATTTTGGATGAATATCCGTGGCACAGTGTACATCATGATTTCTTCATGCAACAGAATATAATACAGAAACACCTAGAGGGTTTGAGAAGTTAGCACATTGTCATTAATTCGGGGCGTAGCTCACTGGTGGCTGATCTGCCAGAAGATTGCAGTTGTTAATCAAAGCTTATAAGATAAAAAGTAATAAAACTTCACATTGAGTTGGTTTGTCAGGAGTTTATTATTTATCAGATTTGATCTCTTCAACTTTGACCATTGTTTTGGAACTTCAGGCCACCGTTTTCTTAAACAAGAACGATTATAAGTGTATTCATCTATCATCTTGATAAATGCAAAACTATGATTGCAATGATAGAAAATTATATTTTGAAAAGTGTAGCAGATAAACAGTCAGAACTCTGTGCCCATATACACAATTCTTTAAAGGTTTAGAGCAAGTTGATAAGGTTTCAAAAAAGAGCAAGTGGGTTACTTGGGGTTATAAATAGAGGAATATAATAAAAACAAATACATCATACTAGAACTTCCTAAATCACTTATTAGACCTCAGCTGGTGTATTATAGACAATCCTGGGCACCACACTTATAAAGACGTAAGAAAGTGAACAGAGGAGGCTTACTAGGATGTCACCAGCAATGAAGGTCTTTAGTTATGGGGAGATGTTGGAAAAGTTCTCCTTGGATAGAATAGATAAAAACATTTTCCTGTGGTAAGTGGTATAGTAAGCAGAAATCATAGGTTCAAACTCATTGGCGATTTTAAATTCAACATTGTAGGGATCCGGAAGACTACTTGAAAAAGTGGTGGAAGCTGATTCTATGTGTAAAAGGGAGTTGGACAGGTACTTGAGAATGAGCAACTTGGCAGGGTTGCAGAGAAAAAGTGAGGATATGACATGAGCAAACTGCCCTTTCAAAGAGTCAGTAGAGGCACTATGGGCTGAATGGCCTCCTTTTATCCTGAGCTTCCTGGGTAATGCAGAAGAATTAGACCATGAATAGAAAGTTATTGCTAAAAACTAATTATTCTACTTTTCTCTCTAGAAGAGAGATGGTTATGGGGAAATGAACAAACTTTTAAAAATAAAAGGTTTTGGGGCTAAATAGTATAACATTATTTCCACAAGTAAGTAACTCATTTACTGAAGGCACAAATTTTGAGTTGGTACTATAAGAAAGAAGGGAAGTTGAACGAAATGTTTTGACACACAAGGAACACCTTCCCACAAAGCTAGGAACAATCTAATTTGAAAAGATATTATAAAAAGATACAAGAAAATTGTTTTTTTTATATGGCTGCAGTTGGACAGCTGGGTAAAGATTATAAAAGCGGAACGTTTTGAAACTGGGATGGATTTTTCAGAAGGAATTGAAGATGGGGTCGGTGTTGGTTTTAGTACTGTAATTTCTATGACTGTAGAAAACATGAAAGTAACTGCATAACTCCCTTTTAGATTAAAACCGTCTTAACGTTGTGACTTGCTGCTCTAACGTCCTTCATTGTCACTATCACCAATAGCTGCAATAATTGGGAAAAGTAGTGTTCCTTGGCCTCATTAATCTTGGTTTGCATTTATAGCCTTGCTCATTGCTGAGTATTTAGTTAATTAAGTTGCATGTCCCGAGGATGTTCAGTCTAAAGTTGCACTGGATGTATTGCGTAGAAATTACAGCTGAAGTTCAAAATTGTAGTGTAATTTGTTTATCCTACATAGGTGTTAAAAATTGATTTCCTGCATTTCAGTTAAAATTGATATGTTTTTACTGGTGTGGATACTGTAGTGCTATAGCCAGTAGAAATGCCTTTAGGATATCTGTTGCAGAAAATTCTCTTTTTTTTAGCTTAGGCATTTGGTGTTCTGCTGTGTTCACCATTTGGAGCTGATGCTGCTGACTCCTATTGGAAAGAAAAATCTCCCTTTGTCATCTTGCCCAGTTATGATTACATCATCTCTGGCTGTCAGTGCTTTGTTACTTGATGCATCTGTGACCTAGACTTTCTCACATTCCCAGCCAAACTTGCAAAGGAGAAAAATATTTAAAGGCAGCATAACGTAGGAAATGTATTTGATCCCACAAGGAGCTTTTGCAGGTCATGGTAGCAAAACAATTGAAAAGAACTTCTCCAGTTCCACAGTCTTGGCCAATATGTGGATATGCAAAGGGAATATTTTTTGCTCAATTTGGATCTTATTTGGGTGGTTATTGATGTGTGAGGGACATTGGTGCTGGGGAATGGCTTGCTTTGCCATTTTGGACACTGCTGTCTACATCAAAAACCCCAAAGTCTGTACCACGACTGGTTGTTGAATTAAGTTTCTACCCTAATCTAACTGCAGAACAAAAGCCCACACCACATCGATGTCCAATTTCCGCTCCCACACGAGCTATTTTCATTATCTGATTACAAAGAGAAAATTAAAGGCACTTTTCCCCTTTGCAAAGCATGTGTTGAGAATTAAGGTTGTGCCAATTCATTTTGTGTAGAACCAGCTAAAGAGTTGATTCCATTCTGGGCTAGACTGAGTTTGCTAACCCACTGTGCCAGTCAATCCTCAAGTATGTTCACACTTGTTTTATTTTCAGATACTTATCCAACACTTGCTGGAAAGGTGGTAGTTGGCATTTTATTCCATCTATCTATTTTGTTCCATGCAACCCTAACTTAGTCTCATTTGAGACTTGATAATGTTGATTTTTGTTTCTACCCTATGATCGTTCTAAGTTAAATAACACAATATGATTCACTAACCTGCTTACATTAATAATGCCTATTGGTATTTGTAATGCACTTGTTGAGTTCCTCCTAACTTAAGTCTCAAATTCCATCACTCTTCTGAACACTGCTTTATCTTTGAACTCTCAAATTTAGTAACTTTGGAAGTTATGCAGTTACCAGGTGGCTAATTACAATAAAACAGCCTGTTACTGGTAGTAATCATTTATTTTAATTTTTAGTTTGGGTAAAGGTTTTTCAATTTTTATGGTCATCAAGTCTTTTGCTGCATTTCCAATAATTCTCTGTTGTGGACTTGTTTTTTTTGCCAGTGTGCATTGCTGTATTTGCCCATATAAAATTCATTCTTTTAGTCAAAGGCATTCAACACCTTTGAATGTTGTCTGTTTCTCAGTATTTAAGTGGGATTTAAAAAAAAATTAAACCTAGGAAGTAGGTTTAAAAGGCATTAATCAGTGTACACTTTTTCCCCTTCCATTATATTTTTAATTTCTACTGAATATTGCACCATTTAATTTTTGAGCTTGTTTCAATGTTCACTCAACTATTGAAGAGAAATTTCGAAGACTTTGAAGTGGCACCTGTGTGGGTTAATCAAAATTGCTCCAGCTTTTCAGTGTTTATTACTGCTTGCTGTCACTTCTCACCATGCCCCTACTTTTCACCATAATTGGCACTCCTCTTCCCAGTTTTCGATATCCCTAGCACAGTTAATCAGCTTGTATCAATTGCTTTCTCAGTGGACCGCATCGTTGGACTGGATCAAGTTGTAGAGATGTCCCATACAACATTGCCTGGTGCATTCAAAACCAAAAGGGGCATGTTCCGCACAGTTAGTCAACTTTACAAGGAACAGCTCTCTAAATTGATGGCAACACTCAGGAACACCAATCCTAACTTTGTGCGCTGCATTATTCCTAATCATGAGAAGAAGGTGAGTGCATGATCCCAGTCAATTTTAAGATAAGACAGGGAGGAGGATCACAATGTTGATTAAAGAAACAATTATAAGCTATGTAATGTGGCAGAAGAATCATCAAATGAGGCCATGTGGATTGAGCTGGAGAAACAAAAGAGGGGGATCACACTACCGTTTGTGTACTTTGATTCCCGAACAGTCAAAGGGGCATAGAGTGAAGATGTGAATTTCTGAGAAGTGCAAAAGCTATATGGCAGTAATAAAGAAGGAAATTCAACTACTTTAATATTAATTGGAATAGAATTACTGTAAATGGCACAGAGGGAGCAGAATCCTTAAAATGTATTCAGGAAGAATTTTTTTAGTCTGCGCTCAATGAGAGGGGGTGGTTCTGGACTTGTTTTCGGAAATGAAGCTGGGCAGGTTGAAGGAGTGTCAGTTGGCTAGTGATCATAATTCAGTTAGATTAAGGGTAGTTCTCAGTTGGTGAAAAACGTATTTATTAAGTTGAGAGGTGATTTTATTTAAAGTGGTCGGGAAACAGCTTCTTGAAGGTCAAATCAGTGCCAGATCAGCGGAAGGCATTCAAGAAAGTGATGGTGGGTTCAAAGCAAGTAAGTTCCCTTAAAAATAAAGGATGGGGCCAACAAATCTAGAACATCTTGGATGTTGAGAGTCTTGAAGGAGCAATAACAAGGAGGGTTGATAAGGGTAGTGATTTTATATAGTCATTATGGATTTGGTAATGTGCTACATGGTAGACTAGTCATGGAAATAAAAGCCCGTTGGATCCAAGGCAAAGTGGCAAGTTGGATCCAAAATTGGGTGAGGCAGGAAGCAAAGGGTCAATGGGTGTTTTTTGAGAGTAGAAGGCTGTTTCCAATGGGATTCTGCAGGTTCAGGACTAGGTTCCTTGCTTTTTGTAGTGAACTTCAATGTAGGGGACGTGATTAAGAAGTTTGCAGTAATACAAAACTTGGCCTGATTTAACCTTTTTAAGGAGCCACCTTCTGACTGCTTTAAATAAAATCACACTTCAATTTAGTAAATTAGATTTTCACCAACTGAGAACTACCCGAAATTGAATTGAATTATGTGAATGAAGATGAGGAAGAAAGCTGTAGACTGCACAAAGATATTGATTGCGTAGTCAGGTAGGCGGAACAATGGCAGCTGCAGTTCAATCTGGAGAAGATTTAGAAGGCTAACAAGGCATGGAAATACACAATAAATGTTAGGATAATTAGAGGTGTAGTGGAACAACATACTTGAGTATATATCCATAGATTCCTGAAAGTGGCCGGACAGGTAAATAAGGTGATCAACAAGGCATACGGGATACTTGTATTTATTAGCTAAGACATAGAATACAAGAGTTGGGAGGGTTATGTTGGAACTGTTTAAAACATTGGTTTGTCCACAGCTAGAATACAACATGCAGTTCCTGTCATCACATAATAAAGATAAGATTGTACTGAAGAGGGTATAGAGAAGATTTACAAGGAGGTTGCCTGAACTGAAGAATTTTAGATACAAGGGGAGATTGGTTTGGCTTGGGTTGTTTTCTTTGTAACTGAGGAGGTTGATGGGAGACCCAATTGAAACGCATAAATCCCTATGCCCTTTGGTTGGTTGAATGGCCCACTGCCAGAGGGCACAAATTTCATTTCAGAGGTAGGTTTGGAGGGGATTCAAGGAAAGGTTTTTTTCACCCAGAGAGGAATGGGTAAGAAAGATGGACTGATGACTCCCTGACCCTATCCCCCAACGTTTACTGCTTGGGATAAGCTGCCTGAAAGAGCAATGGGAGCAGAAACCCTAAGGATATTTAAAAAGTACTTGGATATGCACTTGAAGGTGCCATAACTGACATGCTCATGGGCCAAGAGCTGGAAAGTGGGATTAGGCTAGATCACCAATTGTTGGCTGACAAAGATCCAATGAGCCAAACGGCCTCCGTCCATAGTATAAATTTCTATGATTCTGCAAGAAATATAATCAAACTGATCTATGCCTCGAAACAAAAACTTGTACATTATAAAATGAGAGGAAACCTTTATAGAGGTACATTAGGTACCCAACTAAAGTAGAAAATGTTCATCCTGGACTCTATTTTAACTTAAACCCTAATTTCAGGACAATGAGCTATGATAAAAGTCAAATTCAGGATTGATGTTAGGAAGTGACACATTAATAACTAGAATAATTGTTCGGGCGGAATAGTGGAGCTGTAATCTCAAGTAATTCAAGAGGCTGTTGGATACTACGAGGGGAGCAATTGTAAATTTTTATTTATGGGTAAGAAAGATGGACTAATGACTCCCTGACCCAATCCCCTAACTTTTACTGCTTGGGATAATCTGGGAACAAAATAAAGGAGGAAAAAGTGTCCCTTTTAACTGGTAAATCAAAATCATTGCCAACAATGTGCGGGTTTTCCTGCCCACAGTCCAGAGTTGTGGGTTAGGTTGATTAGCCATAGTAAAATGCCCCATAGTGTAAGGGGGAATAGCAGGGTAAGTACATGGGGTTATGGGGCTAGGGCCTTGGTGGGATTGTGGTCGGTGCAGACTTGATGGACCAAATGGCCTCCTTTTGCATTGTAGGGATTCTATGAAAATGGGTTTTGGCTACACTTGCATTGTTTCCCAACATTTAGTGGAGAAAAAAACTTGCATAGCTTTAAATAAAACCTTTTTATAAATAGAACTGAGGAAACAACCTATGAAAATTGGATTTGTGTATTTTAGGCTAGACACTTCAGTCTAATCTGAGCCCATCATCATGCTGCCACAAATTATGTTTAAATTTGCAGTATAAATGTATAATATCTCTCCTTGATTTAATAGTCTGGAAAACTGGAAGCTCATCTTGTTTTGGAGCAGCTGCGATGCAATGGTGTCCTTGAGGGTATTCGTATCTGCAGACAGGGATTCCCTAACCGGATTGTGTTCCAGGAATTCCGCCAAAGGTAATCTTCCTTAACCTTTTCGGTCTTGGATATTTGTTGATCTGTTGCACAATAATGTGCCTATATCTGGGTTAGGTTCTTTGAGATGGGTTCGCGTCTCTCAGTTCATGAAGCGAAACAGTTTGTCAAGAATAAAATACTTTCTGTTCCTTTCTTTCTGGTCTTGGGTGAGAGGGCAGGTAACCTTCCAATCTTGTACTACTCTGACTGGCCACTAAATCATGTGGAAAAGCTACTCAGGATTAACTTGTAAAGAACTACCAAGTTACTGATTTTCCCAATGACCTGGCCAGTTCTGTGGGCAGGAAAACCATAAACACGTGTGGATTAATTAAGGAAAGCCACTGATTTGTTAAAGGAAAATTGTATTTATTTGGATTAAGTTTTTTGATGAGGTAACGGAGGATTGACTGGTGGTAATGTTGATTTTGATTTGATTTATTATTGTCACATGTATTAGCAAACAGTGAAAAGTATTGTTTCTTGCGTGCTACACAGACAAAGCATACCATTCATAGAGAAAGAAATGAGAGTGCAGAATGTAATGTTACAGTCATAGCTAGGGTGGAGAGAAAGATTGTTAGAGAGTTTAAGAGTTAGAATGAAGTTTTACAAGTATAGAACGAGAGTAAAAGAATTAGAAGATATGCTGGGCACAGCTTGCAAGAAGATGCCTCGCTCTGGCGCTATCTTGGGGGGGGAAGTAGTATACATTGTCAAAGTCCTGATAACCTGAAGGATGAAGCCAGAGCCGGTCTTTAGAACAAAGAACAATACAGAACAGGAACAGGCCCTTCGGCCCTCCAAGCCTGCGCCGTTCATGTGCCCAACTAGACCATTCGTTTGTATCCCTCTATTCCCAGACTGTTCATGTGGCTATCTAGATAAGTCTTAAACGATCCCAGCGTGTCCGCCTCAATCACCTTGCTTGGGAGTGCATTCCAGGCCCCAACCACCCTCTGTGTAAAATACGTCAAAGAACAGTTACTCAGTTTACTCAGTTTAGATTTATTCAAAGTGAAAGATTATTATTTATATTATCAAGATTACATTCACATAACAGGCTTGTTAGAAAAGCTAAAAGTTTATGGAATAAAAGGGATAATGGCAGCATAGATACGAAGTTGGCTGATAAGAAATGGAGTATTCGTGAAATTTTATTTGGACTGGAGGAAGCAATGTGGAAGGGTTCCCCGGGTATTGGGTATTAGGGGGGTGCGGAGCACAATCTAAAAATTTGTGGATGGCTCAAAACGTGGAAATATTGTGAACTGTGAGGTGATAAAGGCTGGTGGGCTGGATAGGCACGGCGCAGATTAAATTTAATGCGAAGAAGTGTGAAGTGATGCATTTTAGCTATCCTTGTTCTTCCGAATAACAAAACAAAGGATACAATGATAAAGGGGGTGCAGGAGCAGAGACTTAGGTGACTGGCAGATTGAGAAAGTAGCTAATATGACATGATGGTTTTATAAATAGAGACAGAGTGCAAAAACAAGTTCGTTATGGTGAACATTCATACAACATTGCATTGGTCTCAACTGAAACATTATGTCCAATTCTGGGCATCCATTATGAGGGATGTGAAAGCATTGGAGAGGGCACAAAAAAATTGGGAATAACTCTAGGCGTGATGGACTGCAGTTATGTGGATAGATTGGAGAATCTGGGACTGTTCTGCTTTGGGAAGATTGACAAAAGATTTAATGGGAGTTTTCAAAGTCATGAGGGATCTGTACAGTATAATTGGGGAGGAACCTCCCATTGGTAGAAGGGTCAAGAACCAGAGGACTGTGATTTAAAGTGAATGACCAAAAAACCAAAGATAGCATGAGAAACTGCTGGCTAACCAGCATTTATTGCCTATCCCTAGTTACCCTTGGAGGGCAGTTGAGAGTCACCCAATTGCTGTGACTCGAGTTGCATGTAGGTCAGACCAGGTAAGCACAGCAGATTTCCTTCCTGAAAGGACATCAGTGAACCGGATGGGTTTTTCCGACAATTGACAATCGACAACCGCTTGAAAGTTCCTAAAGTGTCCGACTCCACTATCAAAGCAGGCAATCTATTCCACACCCCAACCACTCTGAGTAAAGAACCTACCTCGGACATCCTTCCCGTATCTCCCACCATGAACCTTATAGTTATGCCCCCTCGTAATAGCTACATCCACCCAAGGAAATAGTCTCTGAACCTCCACTCTCTCTATCCCCCCCATCATCTTATAAACCTCTATTAAGTCGCCTCTCATCCTCCTCCGCTCTAAAGAGAAAAGCCCGAGCTCCCTCAACCTTTCCTCATGAGACCTATCCTCCAAACCAGGCAGCATCCTGGTAAATCTCCTCTGCACTCTCTCCAATGCTTCCACATCCTTCTTATAGTGAGGTGACCAGAACTGCACACAATATTCCAAATGTGGTCTCACCGAGGTCCTGTACAGTTGCAGCATAACCCCACGGCTCTTAAACTCCAACCCCCTGTTAATAAAAGCTAACACACTATAGGCCGCCTTCACGGCTCTATCCACTTGAGTGGCAACCTTCAGAGATCTGTGGATATGAACCCCAAGATCTCTGTTCCTCCACATTTGTCAGAACCCTGCCGTTGACCCTGTAATCCACATTCAAATTTGTCCTACCAAAATGAATCACCTCGCACTTATCAGGGTTAAACTCCATCTGCCATTTTTCGGCCCAGCTCTGCATCCTATCAATGTCTCTTTGCAGCCTACAACAGCACTCCACCTCATCTACTCCACCAATGATGGCGGCAGTATTTTGTAGAAGGTCTCAAATCATTCAGCCTGTACTGACAAAGTTTTACTTTTTACGGTTTATGTAGGTAGCCAGTATCTAGTCAGTTTTTCTCTTTATTAGGCTTTAAAAGTAAGCTCTGCATCAATGGGATTCAGTTGGTTTTACTTTTGTTGTAATTCTCTTGCAGATATGAAATCCTTACTCCTAATTCCATCCCTAAAGGTTTCATGGATGGAAAGCAGGCCTGTGTACTCATGGTAAGTACTTCTAAAGCTGTTCTTGAATTTGGGGGCATTTTCTAACTTGCCTATAATATTTTAATTAATTCAGGGAATGTGTGGGTACCATTAAAGCCAGCAATTAATGCATGATGTGATCAGATTTAGTCACACCAATCTGTGTTTTAATATGAGGCATGGTTTATTTTTTAATGCAGCTGTGAGATTGGTATATAGTCCAATTTACTAATTTCCTTAGCTGCTTATAATGCTGGCTGATGGAACCTTGACAAATGCCATTTCTGTTCACTTGGAATCAGAGTTCACTCATAGAATGGTTGCACAACAGGAGCAGGCCACTTGGTTGATCTTGTTCCTGCTAGCTCTCTACAGGAACTGCAACTAGTCTTGCTCCCCTGTCTTTCTCTGATAACCCTGCCATTCCACAGGCCTGTCTGCCTTAAAGTCTATAACTATCCTGCTCACAATACTTCCAAGCTTTGTATCATTTGCTGATTTTTAAATTGTGCCCTGCACTTGCATGTCTGGGTCATTAATGTAAATTAGATATAGAAAAGCAGTGATCCTAAAACTGACCCGTGGGAAATTTGCTGTATACCCCAATTTTATATCCGTGCTGCCGCTGAATCTTTTATACCATGGGCTTCATCTTTGCTGGCGGGCCTGATATGTGGCACTTTGTCAAACAACTTTTGGAAATCCACATGCACCATGTTCACTCCATTAGCCTCATCAATCCTCTGTTACCTCTTCAAAACATTTCTGACAAGTTAGTGAAGCATGATTTGCTTTTAACAAATATGTACTGACTTTCCTTAATCCACATTTGTCCAAGTGACTATGCTCTTTAGCACATGGCAACAAAGGTCATCTGAAGATTGCTACCTTTCTAATCTTTATGCTTTCTAATCTCTTTCCTTGCTCCCTCGAATCTGCCTCTAGGGCTGCTTTCTCCTTTCTATCTATGTCAGTGGTACTGATATGGACCACAACTGCTGGCTGATTTATTCATCTACCTCAATTACTCTGCAGCTACTCGGTGACATCCTTGAACCTGGCACACGAGAGGCAACACATTCCAGCCTGGATTTAAGTCTGCAGCACAGAAAGCATGTCTGTTCCTCAAACTAGAAATCTCCAATCGCTATTGATTTCCAAATTCTCTTCCTGACCCTTGTATAGCTGAGTCACATATGGCGCCATGGACTTGGCTCCTGCTGCACACCCGAGAGGATCCATCACTTAGAACTCTAAACTGATGCTTATTTTGATCTGCATGCAATGTTCTAGATGTAAAGCAAAATATAACTACTATTGTCCAATTTAACTACTCTTTTCTGTTGGTATAATCTGATGCGGAGTATAGTTTCACAGGTGTCAACACCTACCTTTACTAAGAGGGCTTAGTATGTGAGCCAAGGCAATGCCTGTTTCCCAGCAGAGTGCTGTCTTGTCATCAGATGATGGCTATACATCCAGTAGGGGTCATTGGCTAACTACCAGGACTAAGAACTGTGACAACGCCCTGTGGCTATCCCAAATTATATTAGATACCTCAACCCATGCAAGGATCTGAGTTTCAAATTATGAACCCATCAGGAGAGATTTGTTATAGCTATTCCTTGAAAAATGTTAAATCTTTTGGAAATTCCACCCTGTATTTCTACATCATTGCAGATCAAAGCTCTAGAGTTGGATCCTAACCTGTACCGGATTGGACAGAGTAAGGTTTTCTTCCGTGCTGGTGTATTGGCTCATCTTGAGGAAGAGAGAGACTTGAAGATCACTGATGTCATCATTGAATTCCAAGCCTTGTGCAGAGGCTATCTAGCAAGAAAGTAAGAAATTGGGATGTGGGGGTGGAATTGAGGCAGATTTTTCAATGCATTTGTACACTCGTTTCTGACTGCACCCCATAGTTTTGATGAAATTCGATTTGTGGCCTGAGAGACTAGTATCCAAGCCAAGCCCCACATTTAGTTATTTCTAAATAGAAATTACGCTGAGTTTCAAAATCTTTCTTTGTTCTCCTGGCTTAGGTTGTAATTTGCTGACCAAGTGGAGGCAAACTATCTGTACTCAATTATCTAGCAGTCCGGATTTACAGTTTGTCTTGCACATCTTTGTTTTCTGTCTCTATGGACCATCAGTTAATGAGATGCTAAAATTAGGCACTTCTGTTGGTAATTACAGCCATAACACTGCATTGTAAAGTAGGTTGAACATGCTGATAGATGAACACTACCAAATACTGATGCTGCATTCCTAAACATTTATCGACTGATGACTATCATGTCGGATCTCTCAAACCCTTTCTAGGAATAGGATCCTGGGAATAGAAGCCACATGTCCACTAAATTATTTGATCCAAGTCCTTTCATAATTTGAAAGACCTATTGGGTCATCCCTCAGCCTTCCTTTTCAAGAGAGAAGAGACCCAGCCTGTAAATTATTTCATGGTTTTGTTTTTAAACTTTCAAATTTGAGAACAAAATCATCATCAAACTTACCTAAAAAGTTACTGTAATACTTGAAGCCAGTCATTGCTGAGAGAGCACATAAGATTACATAGACGATATGGCACAGAAACAGGCCATTCAACCCAGTCAGTCCATGCCAGTGTTTATGCTTCACTTGAGCCTCCTCCAATCTTATATTGATGACCGATGGTTATTCTCTTCCCCATAAGAGGAAACGTTCTCTCTTTATCCACTCTATCAAAACCTTTGATCATTTTAAAGGCGTCTATTAGGTCACCCCCTCAGCCTTTATTCAGAAGAGACCCAGCCCATCAATCCTCTTCTAATGTGTGTACTCATGCTTTTTTGGAATCACTCTTGTAAATTTTCTCTGCACCTTCTCCAGTGCCTCTATATAACCTTGTTATAATACAGTAACCTGAACTGCACATAATGCTGTGGTCTAAGCAAGGTTCAGAGCAGTTTAGCATAACTTCCATACTTTTAAATTTTATTCCTCTAGAATTAAAGGGGGGGGGGTGGTTGATTAGCTCAGTTCGCTGGATGGCTAATGTGTCATTCAGAATAATACCAACAGCGTGGGTTACATCCCACTAAAGTAGACTTGGGACTTACCTCCTTGCCCTGCCCTTGAGAGTGGAAAACAATAGCAAACCATCAATGACAAAAACTGCCAAGAAAATGGCTCCGGGTGAAACATCAGGCCATGAGCCAAGGACCTACCTCCAGATGGAACACAAAATGTATGAATGAGAAATAAAACTGAGTGTTTGGCTTGCTTTTTTAGTAGCTTAACTAACCTTTGGCGCATCTTATTATTGTGTGAGATCCCTTTGTTCCTCTATCCCACCTAGGCTTGCACCTTCCAAGTAATAAATTACTTTTCTGTTCTTTATACTGAAATGTACTACTCATTTATCTGTGTTGAACCTCATGCTGATTATTTGCCCATTCTCCAAGTTTATTGATATCATCTTGCAGTTTGTTGCAGTCCTCCTCCGTTTCGATTATCCCCCTCAATTTGTTATCATTTGCTATTAAAAATTGTGATTATTTGTTTGAAGTTTAAATACTTAATGTAAGTTGTGAAGCCAGCATTGTAGGCTTCAGTGCTAATCCTTGTGGAACATCACTTCCCACCTACTACCATTCTGATTAACCATCCTTAACTCCTAGTCTGTTTTCTGTCTTGAAACCAGCTAGTAATTCAGTCTGTCACTTGTCCACTGGCTTCTCTTATTCATTAGCCTATTACAGGGCACTTTTTCAAAGACCTTTTGAAAGTCAAGTTAAATCATACCTGCTGCATTACCAATGTCTACTTTCTCTGTTACCTCATTCAGTAAAGTTGGTCCAGTAAGACTTTGCCTTTTTGCAATCCTTGCCGACTTTTCATTATTGTATTTCTCATTTCGAGATGTTCTTGTATTCTTCCTTTTAGTAAGGATTGCATTATTTTTCCTATCACTGTGTTAAGCTTATTGGTTTATAATTCCCTGGACATGCTCTGTTTTCCCTTCTTAAAGATAGGAATCACGTTAGCTATTTGGCAATCCTCTAGCACTACATCTTTTATGGACTAGTTATTAAATGAGTAGTAATGCCTCTATCTCTTCCCTAGATTCTTTAAAATACTTGGATGTAATTCATCTGGGCCAGGTTTTTTGTCCTGAGTTTGTTTGTGTGTAATTTAAAAAAAATATACGCTTAATCTCATTACTCATCTCACCATTTAATGCATGCCGACCTGCTGTATCTCCCTTGTTAATACCAAAGCAAAATAATTATTTAACATTTCTGCCATCTTTCTATCATTACCGGTGGTAATATCCTGACTATCTCTTAATGGTCCTATTTCCATCACATCTTTTTTTAAATTTTGTTGATGTGCGTCTAAAATATTTTAATTTTCCTTTGTTCTTTAATAATTTATAGCACCTCTTTGCCTTCTTAATTGTTTTTTTAACCTCTTAATCTCTTAATATTCTCATGTAATCCTCTGTTTCTATACATTTTGCCTCTTTTGCTAAACCTCAATTGTTCCCTCATGTCTTCATTCATCCATGGAGCCCTGCTAGGTTTATTTTTCTTATAGTGGAGTATTTTCCCAAGTTGCATTCCTAGCCCTTCAAAGTCACGTTTTCTTCAATCTGTTAACTTGTTTTTTGCCATAATTATGACCTCCTTTATCATAAAGTGTATTATGGTCACTATTGCCCAGATGTTGGCTTACTTTCAGTTTTCTTATCTGCTGTGGTTCATTCCCATTGCTAGATCCAATAGCAACTTCCATTTTTACATATTGGGTTAGAAGATTCTTGTACGCATTGTAGGAAATCCATTCCCTTATCTGTTTTACCTACCTCTTCAGTCTAATTAATGTCAGGGTAGTTGAAATCCCCCATGATGATTCTTTTCTTCACTCAATTCCCTAACTTGTTGGCAAAATCTTTCTCTGCCTCCCTACCACTGAGATGGTCTATAGACTACACCAATCAACATGATTGATCCATTATTATATTTTATCCCTATCCAAATGGATTCTATTTTTGTCTTGCTACATCCTTTCTGTTTTCTATTGCATTATTTTATCCTGAATAAGTACAACTACTCCACCTCCCCATTTCCCCCTCTATTTTTTCTAAATGTATCTTGCTCTGCAATGTTTCATTAATTCCTGCTATGTCTGGTTCCCCCCACTTCATGATTGCCTTCAGTTTCCCCATTTTAATGAATACACTGTGCATTGTTCATCTTTAATGGCGTTTCCTCCTGCTTTATGTTTAATCATGCTTCTAGACTCGTGTCCTCTCACTGAATCCTCTAAGAGTTGGGGATATGTGGTGTGCTACTATTATGGGAACAGTATTCTAACAACTAGTGTATTACAGGGCTTTTGCCAGACGCCAGCAGCAGTTGAATGCCATGAAGGTGATACAGAGGAACTGTGCTGCTTACCTCAAATTGCGTAACTGGCAGTGGTGGAGACTGTTCACAAAGGCAAGTATGATGCCCATTCCTTAGAAAAACATGTGTGGCTTAAAAGGAGCTTGCAACTTTTTCTCAATCAGCGGGTACTCAAAGATGCATAGAAAATACTGGAAATACCTGCAAGTATGGCTGCATCTGGAGAAAAGCAAGGTCAATATTTCAGGTTGATAACCTTTGAGAAATGTAGAGAATTAACAATTTTTAGGCAGGTACAGAGGCAGAGAAAGTAGATGGGGAGGAAAGAAGAAAAAGAGTAGGCTTCTGATGGGGCGAAAGGCAAGATCGATTAAATGACTAAACGGATGAATGGTGAAGACAAAGGTATAGTAATGGGACAAGAAGCACAATGGGTCTATGGCAACAGCAGAATCATTATCAGCATCCACTGTCTGAAAATTGGGAGTGGTGTTTATGATGTGAAATTTTTTAATGAAATTTTTGATGTTGAGATGAAAGGTTGTAAGATTCCTAATTGAAAATGAGTTGCTGTTCCTCAAACTTCTATTGAGTTTCATTGGAACAGTGTAGTAGACCAAAGACATAAGTTGGGAATGGGACAAAGAATTAAAATGGCAAATGATGGAAAGTGTTTAGACTTCCAGACTGACTGGAGGTATTCAGCAAAGCAATCACTCAATCTGTGTTTGGTCTCCCCAGTGTAGAGGAGTCCACCTCCTGAGCAGCAAATGTGGTAAATTAAGTTGAAAGAGGTATAACTAAAGTGCTGCTTCACTTGGAAGGAGTGTTTGGCGTCCTGCATGGTGGAAAGGGAGGTGGCAAAAGAGCAGGTGTTGCATTTTCTGCACTTGAAGTTGGAGGGAAGCAAATGATGGAAAAGTGGACTAGGGTGCTGGAGAGGGAACAGGTGGAATGAAAAGTGAGAACAAGGGGAATTCTTCATAATTCTGGAAAGAGAAGAGGTGAGGGTACAATATTTAGTTAACAAGCAGGAAGACTATTGGAAAGAATTGTAAAAGTTACTGCAGGAGACGAATGGAAGTTGAGTGAAGATTAGCAGGCAACATTACAAAATGGGGGAGGCGATGGCCTATGATATTATCGCTAGACTATTAAACCAGAAACTCAGCTAACGCTCTGGGGGACCCGGCTTCGAATCCCGCCAAGCCAGATGGTGGAATTTGAATTCAATTTTAAAAATCAGGAATTAAGAATCTACTGATGAACATGAAACCATTGATTGTCAGAAAAACCCATCTGTCTCACTAATGTCCTTAAGGGAAGGAAATCTACTGTCCTTACCTGGTCTGGCCTGCATGTGACTCCAGAGCCACAACAATGTGACTCTCAACTGCCCTCCTAGGGCAACTAGGGATGGGCAATAAATGCTGGCCAGCCAGTGACACCCATGTCCCACAAATGAATAAAAAAAAGTTTGAGTTCAATTAAATATTATAAAGTGCAAGTGGTAAATTAGGGAAAGCACTAGGGTTATTAACACCCTGGGGGAATCTTTTTGTAGAAGCAGAAGATAAGGCTAAAATATCAGTACTTTATCTTCTCACAAAGTAAATAATGTGAAGTTTGCAGTAAAAGAGGTAGAAGTTAGGATAGGAAAATCAATAGGAAATATGTGCTAAAAGGATTAACATTACTAAATTTTGGTAAATCACCTAGTTGAGATGGAATGCATCCTAGGATGTTGAAAGAAACAGGTATTGTCGCAAATTTCAATCCCCATTGGATGCTGGAGTAGCGCAGATTGGGGAATTGATAATATGTCTCAAATCAAGAATGGAAGGTGTGTGTGTGTGTGGATAAACAGGAAACTAAAGGAAAATCAGCCCAACATTGGTGTTGGGAAGTTACTGGGAACTCTTATCAGGCAGTATAAACTTTCCTTTGATAAAGCATGAATTAATTTGAAAAAAAGACAGCTTGAATTGTTAAAGGAAAATCATGTCTTGTTAGTGAGCTAACAGGGGAGGTTGATTAAAGTAATGCAGTGAATGTTATGGACTTTTGGATGCACACTGGAGACACATTAAGAGGTTTATGGAATTAAGGGAATGTGGTTGTATGGATACATTAATTAGCTGAATGATGGGAAGTAACCGGTGGATACATTTCTTTCAGGCTGGCAAGTATTTTGAAATGTTCCTTCCCACTCCCCAGTGGGTCAGTTTTGGGACCATTACGCTTTTTGATTGTTATAAATGACCTCGACTCAGGTTTAGGGAGCAGCATTATAACATTTCTGGATGATTGAAATATAGCATTGCAGTGGATAAAGTTAGACAGGATGGTGAAATGGGCAGAAACATGTCAGTTGGCGTTCAGTGCAGAGAAGTGTGCAATGATGCATTTTCAGAGGATTTCCTTTGAAAGATAATATACTTTCAATGGCACCATTTTGAAAAATATAGATGAGCAGAGACCTTGGTGCCATGTATACAAATCTTTAAGAGGTGGCAGGGCATTGGATACAGTGGTTAAGTAAGCGTTTGGGCCATTTGAGTTTATAAGTAGAGCAATAGAATAATAAAAGCAAAGAATTCATGCCTGAACTTGTAAACCACTAGTTTCCTTAAACATTTAATTGAGCATTTCAATCCAGAAATCACATCAACTATGTCTGGAAAATGGCCAATGTCACTAACAGTGCTCCATTGAGGATTTTGAAAGGGTTATGTAGAGGGAAGGGTACTTGCAAAATTGCTGTCTTGCCATAACTGAACTAGATGTGCTTTGTGAAAAATCTGTGTTTTATTACCCTGCATTGTCACCCTTTAATGCCTGTGTACACGAGCATTTTTGCATTCATTTTCTGTGAAATTATCTGATTGGTTGTCTTTTCTGATAACTCTCCTATTAATGTACATAGGTGAAGCCTTTGCTACAAGTTAGTCGACAGGAGGAGGAAATGATTGCCAAGGAGGATGAATTGCTGAAGACCAAGGAGAGACAGTTGCAAGCAGAAAATAGATTGTCTGAACTAGAGGAGCAACAGAC
Source organism: Mustelus asterias (assembly GCF_964213995.1). Classification (NCBI taxonomy): domain Eukaryota; kingdom Metazoa; phylum Chordata; class Chondrichthyes; order Carcharhiniformes; family Triakidae; genus Mustelus; species Mustelus asterias. Next base: position 17,377,333 of record NC_135821.1, read on the forward strand.
CCAGGTGAATGCCTTCACTTAAGAGCGTATTCATGTTTCTTTACGTCCTCTAATAGTTGCATCTTCTAACAGTGACACTACTTGTGAACGTTAACGGAAACAGAGGTAGATGAAGAGTGACAGCACCCTTTTGTTACATCACTTGGAGAGCACTGATTGATTTCACTGGAGGGAGATGGGGGCCATTTTTTGCCAGGGTTTAATTGTACCAGAAAAGGGAATGTTCAAGTTTGTAAAATACTTTCTATTAATAGGATGTCAAACATCACATCATCTGTTGTGATATATGTATCTTCTTCGCTTCTCGAGATTGAATCAATGATATGCTTTCCCTTGTTGAGCATTTTTTGACCGAGTCGCACGAGTTTCTTCAAATATTATTGTGCCCAATGCACTGGAAGTGTCTTGTGTTCAAAAATTATCCCTTATGATCTCCATTTGATAATCATTAGAATTTGAATGTTAAATGAATGTCCATTTTGCCTGCTGAACATGTGTGCAGTCCATTCATCCTATATGGGTTAAGATGATTAGAAATATCTGTTTTGGTGGTAAGTTATTGCTAATTGGGATAATTTTGAAGGGTTTGGAAAGTGTAAAAAGGGAGTGCATGTTCAAAACAGGGTCCTTGATAGCTCAGCAGCCCAGGTAACCTTTGTTCCACACTATCCATATACACTCCCAAAGTTTTTGAGAATTTGAGGAGGATTGGTCAAAACCAATCTGAGGGATGATCCAGAATTAGCTAACCCTGGAGAGTAAAAACAGTTAACACCAAATTTGCAAATGATCTCGATTGAGTAGCTCTTGGTGGGTTTGAAATTTCATCCCTACTGTTTTCGCTGGGGATACTTCTAGTTAATCTGACTGGAGAAATTTAAGAAGTCTGCATGCTGTCAAAAAAAGCTTGTTTTAATATGGGATAATTTGTCGAAGCATATTTCCAACTTCTTCCAAATACCTATTCATCCCCAAAAATTCCATTATTTAACCCCTCGTGGGAATAGGTTTCATTTAATTGGAGATGCTGGTCTGGGGTTTTAACTCCCCCACTGATGTCAATTTGCCAATTGTCTTGCAGTTGCTGGTTGAGAAGTCTGCTCTGCAGGAGCAGCTACAGGCTGAGACTGAGCTCTGTGCAGAAGCTGAGGAGATGAGGGCACGACTTGCAGCCAAGAAGCAGGAACTAGAGGAGATCTTGCATGATCTGGAAGCACGAGTGGAAGAGGAGGAAGAACGCTGTCAGCACCTAATGACAGACAAGAAGAAAATGCAGCAAAATATCCAGGTAAAGTTGGTGTATACTATTGTAGGATAAGCTGGGGTGGTAGAATTACTGCATTAAATTCCCTGCTCCTTCCAACCTTGGGAAAATTTATTAGGATGAAATGTCAGACTTTTTCCCTTGATCATCTTAGAAAATGGTGGATACCTTGGAGTGAGGGTTTGTGCAGTGCAGATGTTAAACCGCCCTATCTTGCGTTGTTTGCATGCTCATTTTTTTGGTTGGTAATGGGAGTTAACTAGGAGCTATTGTCAAAGCAAGCACTCAATTTGTTAGTCAGTTGTGAGGGTGGCATGGTGGCCTCACAGCATCAGGGACCCAGGTTTGATTCTCTGCTTGGGTCACTGTCCATGTGGAGTTTGCACGTTTTCCAAGTGTCTGGGTGAGTTTTCTGTCAGATGGAGTGGAAAGACGAAGGAGCAGCGCTCCGAAAGCTAATGGTATTTGCTACCAAATAAACCTGTTGGACTTTAACCTGGTGTTGTTAAAACTCTTACTGTGTTCACCCCAGTCCAACGCCGGCATCTCCACATCATGGGTTTTCTCCCGCAGTCGAAAAGACGTGCTGGTTAGGTGCATTGACCATTTTAAATTCTTCCTCCGTGTACCCGAACAGGCGCTGGAATGTGGCGACGAGGGATTTTTCACAGTAACTTCATTGCAGTGTTAATGTAAGCCTACTTGTGACTAATAAATAAAGGGGCTGCTAGGAACTTGATTGAATTATGAGCTTGTTGCAGAAGCTGACACTGCAATAGTTCTTGGTGTCCAATCTCTTTACTGATTGAATTGTAAATATGAACATACAAAAATTGAACAGGATAAAAATTTACTGGTTGATCAGGTTGTTTCATGTTAATGTGCATCATAATGCATTCACCCCACCAGGGAGCCATAATAATTTCCCAGGAAGTGCAAAATATCCAGGTCAGTTGGGGGGAAAAATTCTATGAAATTCATCTGATCACTTTGGGTAATGAAGACTAGTCCAGGACATTACTCTTTGATTTTTTTTTTTTACACAGTGCCTACCTTTAGTCAAAGGCGATTTCTGACCAAGCCGGAAGCTGGTCCAGTTCTCTCTTGAATAATGTCAGTGAATTGGTGTACACTACACAAGCTGGCAGCTGCTCCACAAGTCCACTATTCACTGGGAGAAGAGCCATCTTCTATTATGGAAATCGATTCTACCGTTACATAACTTTAAGAATGTGACAGTTTCCAGCTTTAGCTTAAATCATTTTTGCTTCCTAGCTTATGAGTAGTGAAAGTATAGATTCTCCCATTGTTTCAATGGATACGTATTCAGCAAATTTGAAGTGCTGATTGATGTTTGCGAAGCAACCTACACTTGAACATGTAAGTGGATGAGGTTTGTGCAGTCTCTCACACTCCAAGGCATAAAATGCTGCATTGATGCAATGTTTGCCGCAAGTGCAGCAGCTAAAAGGATGTAGGTTTTAATTTTGGAGTTATCCTTTTCCCAGGTGAGCTGCTAAACAAATTGGAGAGTCTCACCTGCCCTTTCTACATCACCCTCCCTGTCTGTGTTCTCCCACACTGTCAGCTGGCAAAGGCTTTACTATTTGGCCCATGGCTGGGGGTTTAAAAGCAGATTTCTTTTTCCTCGTGGGTACACTAACAACCAAGGCTGACAAGACCCACATGCCTAGAGCTATCTGGTTTTGAGGCACCAGACATGCTCCTTAACACCTTTGCTTGCAGTTCTAAATGGGGATCAGCACATGAAACCGGGCAGTAGGAGTTTGATTAAGAGAGGCTATAGACTGGAAAGGGCAAAGACTGTAGTCCTTTACTGTGTCACTTCTCATTCTGAAACCAATGCTTCAGTTGATGTTGCGAAAGTGTTTTTGAACTCCAAGTTAGCAACCTGAGAGCTGCTTGGTTGTAAGGAAATAAAATGCCTCACTGTTATACTGAGTAATGCCTTTAGGGGAAAGTATTGATCTGTAGGAGAGTTCATGACTAACTTATGAAATATTTCAATTTTGTTAGCTAAAATCTTTATAGCATGAAATTCTTTAAAAGCTAAACAAACGTGTGGTATTTAGGAGTGACCAGGGCAGGCTATGGCCTGACTGTTCTGATGCATCAATTGGTATTCACTTGAATATTAATGGGAACTAACAGTTGAATTTTAATACATCATTCTGCATGTAGAAACTGAAGAGCTTGGAGGAAGTTATGAAGCAGAGGAGAATGTCCTTATTAAACTGTAGCAGTGTTTTAATTGGCGACAAATGTTGGTATAAAAGGTTTGAGTTGGCACTTGGCATGTCTGGTGGGATGCATCTGTAACAGAGTTGCCCCAGTCTATTGTTCTTGCAATTGAATGGTGACGAAGAAAATATTTGAATGCCCCCAAGTTAAGGGAAGATGTTATTAAGGAATAAGCCATGCTGATGGTCCAATTTGACTTCTGCATTTTCAGGAACTGGAGGAACAGCTGGAAGAAGAAGAGGCAACTCGACAAAGGTTGCAACTGGAAAAGGGTACTGTTGATTCTAAGCTGAAGGCAATGAGTGATGAAATTTTTCTACTGGAAGATCAGAACAATAAATTCATCAAGGTTAACAATTGCTTTTAACAAGTCTTTATATGCAGCATATAGTTCATTCCAAATTTTGAAAAGAAGTTAAGAATTCCTAGCAATCACTTTCATTATTTCAGTATGCTAATCTGTTTTATATAACCTGTGTACATATGGATCCACAGGAAAAGAAAGTTATGGAGGAGAGAGTAGCAGAGTTTACGACTAACCTTGCAGAAGAAGAGGAGAAGTCCAAAAGTCTTTCCAAGCTAAAGACTAAACATGAGACCATGATTACAGATTTGGAAGGTAAGAAACTACCATTAGTAAAATGTTTACCTGCATCAAAATTGTATGTTGATGTATTAACTAATTTATAAACTTGCTTTTGCAGTCTTAATTGTTCAGTTTCATGAGTCATAATGCTCGTCATAGTTAACCTTGACCGCATTTAGGTGTGTTGCATTCAGTCCTCAGCTTAAAATGATACTTGAGCTCTGATACACTGCAAGAAAGAAAGAGTTTCACTGAGTTCCATCTAGAATATCAATTTTTTATTATATGTTTCTGAGGATGTGAGTAAGGATGCCATTTATTGGCTGTCCCTAGTTGTGTTGAGTGGCAGTTTGTTAGAACAAATAACTTACTTCAGCAATTTAGAGGCTATTTAAAAGTCAACCACATTGGTATGGAACTGGAGTTGCATATAGGCCAGACCTAATGAAGACAGGTATCCTTCTCGAAAAGGCATTTGTGAATCAGTTGAGCATTTTACGACAATCTGACAGCTTTGTTACGATCCCCGGTTGGATACCACTGGACGGGAACATCTCAGAATGGAACACTGGCTCAAAAGACCATAACATTTTACTTTTCTTTGGAAATGTGGATGAATAAATTCACAGGACTGCCAATTAGACTCTCCTATGAGGGAACCATCCTGTCAGCATTTCCCTGTCAAGCTCCTTAAGGATCCTATATGTTTCAATTAGATCCTCTCTCATTCTTCCAAATTCCAAGGAGTAAAGTCTGAGCCTGTTTAACCTTTGCTCATAAGACAGTCCCTCCATACTGGGGATCATCCTTGAGCTGCCTCCAATGAAATAATATCTTTCCTTTAATGAGGGGACCAAAACTGCTTACTCCAGATGTGGTCCCGCCACTATCTTGTATAGTTGCAGCAAGACTTCCCTACTCTTATACCCCAGCCCCCTTGAAATAAGGGTCAACATTCCATTAGCCTTCCTGATTTCCTGCTGCATCTGTATGCTAACTTTCTGTGTTTCATGCATAAGTACCTTCAAGTCCCTTTGTGTTGCTTACTACAATTTGTCTTGATTTAAATAATACTGTCTTTTGTTCTCCCTCCCAAAATGAACAACTTACTGAAGTACTGAGTCTCAAATACCTGGTGCTTTAAAGATGCACCTTTGTTTGGAAGTGAAACAGTCTAGGATAGGATTAGTGGAAAGTTTGGTGTTTTGTTGACTGTCAATTGTACATCCTGATTAAGGTGAGAAGCTGTTGAGCAATCTGTCTGTCAGAGTTTGCTGCAGTATTCACCACATAAAGATGTATTCAGGGTCAAAATCCTGGAACTCCCCCTGTAATAGCACTGTGGGTGTACCTACAGCTCAGGGACTGCAGAGGTCCAAGAAGGCAGCTCACCACCACCTTCTCAAACACGATTAGGGATGGGCAATAAATGCTGGCCTAACCAGTGATGCACACATTCTGTAATTAATTAATTTTAAACAAAGCATTTTCAGGAGTATTCACCTCTATGAAACATCTCTATGAAAATTGAAAGTTTGAGTCCCATGCTTTGAGGCAATATCAAGCGGCACGGTAGCACAGTGGTTAGCACTGCTGCTTCACAGCTCCAGGGTCCCGGGTTCGATTCCCGGCTTGGGTCACTGTCTGTGTGGAGTTTGCACATTCTCCTCGTATCTGTGTGGGTTTCCTCCGGGTGCTCCGGTTTCCTCCCACAGTCCAAAGATGTGCGGGTTAGGTTGATTGGCCCGGTTAAAAATTGCCCCTTGGAGTCCTGAGATGCGTAGGTTAGAGGGATTAGCGGGTAAAACTATGTGGGGGTAGGGCCTGGGTGGGATTGTGGTCGGTGCAGACTCGATGGGCCGAATGGCCTCCTTCTGCACTGTAGGGATTCTATGATTCTTACTAGTCATTCAAACTCCCCTCGGGCTGGGAATCTTCCTAGTTTTCAGCCTGCATGTGAAACAAAACTATTCTTCCTTTTTGAAGGGGTAGATTTGTAGCATGGCTTGTTGTATTGGGTTCATATATCCAATTTTGGTCCACAAGAAAATCACTTGTGTACTGTACCCTGTTTCTACCCTGATCAGGATCTCTGATTTGAAGTCTCTGATTTTGAGGCAATATCAAGCAAAACAATACATTTATATATTTGTTTTCCAACAGATCGTCTGAGGAGGGAGGAGAAACAACGACAAGAATTGGAGAAGAATCGCCGTAAATTAGAGGGAGACTCATCCGATTTACACGATCAGATTGCTGAACTACAGCAACAAATTGCAGAGCTCAAAGCACAGTTGGCTAAGAAGGAGGAGGAACTTCAGGCTGCGCTAGCCAGGTAAAAATTGCAGTGTGGTTGGAGAAGATAAGTTCCTTATCTGAGAATTTCTTGTCTGTTTAAAAAGCTTTTGTTGCCAATGTGGAAAAACAAGGGTTATATATGTTTTCCTCTACTCAGAATAAAAAAATATTTAACTTGGTAAGCAATCTTGCCCTTTGGTTGCTGCAGGCCTACCTATTTTGGATGAAGATGCAACATATAGTGTGCGTTTCACTTCAGCTTCCTACCTCTCAGCTTGTGCAACTGCCAGACACTGCTGACCAGTCCAGGATGCATCTGCAATGTTAAACCTAGTTTTTTTTTGTATTGAACTGGTTCTTTGTATCTTCTACAGAACAGACGAAGAATGTTCACAAAAGAATATTGCTGTGAAGAAAATCCGTGAACTGGAATCTCATATTAGTGAGCTGCAGGAGGATCTGGAATCTGAGAAAATGGCCAGAACTAAGGCTGATAAACAGAAACGAGACCTTGGTGAGGAGTTGGAGGCTTTGAAAACAGAACTGGAAGATACACTTGACTCAACAGCTGCCCAGCAAGAACTCCGGTAACATTGGAAATGCAATGGCTATATTTTTGTGTTTAAAAGTTCAACTTTAAATCACTGTCTCTACTGGTGGTATTTGAGTTTTTTTGGCAGAGCCTTCTCAGCAATTGTCCAAAAGTGATTCAGATGGCTCAACTAGTAGAGTGGTCTCAAAAAGAGGGAGAATAAACTAATGTAAAATGTGTGCCATCATACCAAAATATTTAAAGGGACTGTGTACTTAAAAGAAAGGGACTGCATCTGACAGCTAATCCCACCGATATTAATAAACAGTTAAATATATTTTTGCTGGTGTTCGCAGAGGGAGAAATATTGGCCAGGACACCAGGAACACTTGACTGCCCTTAACATTATGACTTGGGATCCATTATGTTCTTTGGAATAGATAGGCAGAACCATTTCACTTTGAAGACAGCCTCCAACAATGCACTACTCACTCATTGTTGCACTGGTTAAAATCGGTCTGAAATGATATACCTTGATTCCCCAGTGGGGCATCTGTTCCACCTAATGTCTTTGAAAAAAGACTTCAATCAGATCATCCATTAGCCTTCTAAATTCCAGGAAATGCAACCCTAGTTTGCTTAATCGTTCCCACAGCTTAACTGGTTGGAGTTGAGATAGTCTGGTTAACCTATGCTGAACTCTGTTCAAGGCCAATATACCCTCCTTAAGGAATGTTCAGAATTGCTCACAAGTGTGGTCTAACCAGGCCTTGTATAAGAACATAAGAAATAGGAGCAGGAGTAGGCCATCTAGCCCCTCGAGCCTGCCCCGCCATTCAATAAGATCATGGCTGATCTGACGTGGATCAGTACCACTTACCCGCCTGATCCCCATAACCCTTAATTCCCTTACCGATCAGGAATCCATCCATCCGCGCTTTAAACATATTCAGCGAGGTAGCCTCCACCACCTCAGTGGGCAGAGAATTCCAGAGATTCATCACCCTCTGGCAGAAGAAGTTCCTCCTCAACTCTGTCTTAAACCGACCCCCCTTTATTTTGAGGCTGTGTCCTCTAGTTTTAACTTCCTTACTAAGTGGAAAGAATCTCTCCGCCTCCACCCTATCCAGCCCCCGCATTATCTTATAAGTCTCCATAAGATCCCCCCTCATCCTTCTAAACTCCAACGAGTACAAACCCAATCTCCTCAGCCTCTCCTCATAATCCAAACCCCTCATCTCCGGTATCAACCTGGTGAACCTTCTCTGCACTCCCTCCAATGCCAATATATCCTTCCTCATATAAGGGGACCAATACTGCACACAGTATTCCAGCTGCGGCCTCACCAATGCCCTGTACAGGTGCATCAAGACATCCCTGCTTTTATATTCTATCCCCCTCGCAATATAGGCCAACATCCCATTTGCCTTCTTGATCACCTGTTGTACCTGCAGACTGGGCTTTTGCGCCTCATGCACAAGGACCCCCAGGTCCCTTTGCACGGTAGCATGTTTAAATTTGTTTCCATTGAGATAGTAATCCCATTTGTTATTATTTCCTCCAAAGTGTATAACCTCGCATTTATCAACGTTATACTCCATTTGCCATATCCTCGCCCACTCACTCAGCCTGTCCAAATCTCTCTGCAGATCTTCTCCGTCCTCCACACGATTCACTTTTCCACTTATCTTTGTGTCGTCTGCAAACTTCGTTACCCTACACTCCGTCCCCTCCTCCAGATCATCTATATAAATGGTAAACAGTTGCGGCCCGAGTACCGATCCCTGCGGCACGCCACTAGTTACCTTCCTCCAACCGGAAAAACACCCATTTATTCCGACTCTTTGCTTCCTGTCGGATAGCCAGTCCCCAATCCACTTTAACACACTACCCCCAACTCCGTGTGCCCTAATCTTCTTCAGCAGCCTTTTATGGGGCACCTTATCAAACGCCTTTTGGAAATCCAAAAACACCGCATCCACCGGTTCTCCTCCATCAACCGCTCTAGTCACATCTTCATAAAAATCCAACATGTTCGTCAAGCACGACTTTCCCCTCATGAATCCATGCTGCGTCTGATTGATCGAACCATTTCTATCCAGATGCCCTGCTATCTCCTCTTTAATAATGGATTCCAGCATTTTCCCTACTACAGACGTTAAGCTGACCGGCCTATAGTTACCCGCCTTTTGTCTCCTTCCTTTTTTAAACAGCGGCGTAACATTAGCCGTTTTCCAATCAACCGGCACTACCCCAGAATGCAACGAGTTTTGATAAATAATCACTAACGCATCCACTATTACCTCTGACATTTCTTTCAATACCCTGGGATGCATTCCATCCGGACCCGGGGACTTGTCCACCTTCAGTCCCATTAGTCTACCCAGCACTGCCTCTCTGGTAACATTAATTGTATTAAGTATTTCTCCTGCTGCCAACCCTCTATTGTTAATATTTGGCAAACTATTTGTGTCCTCCACCGTGAAGACCGACACAAAAAACTTATTTAAAGACTCAGCCATATCCTCATTTCCCACTATTAACTCCCCCCTCTCGTCCTCCAAGGGTCCAACATTCACTCTAGCCACTCTATTCCTTTTTATATATTTATAAAAACTTTTACTATCATTTTTTATATTAATTGCTAGCCTAGCTTCATAGTCTATCCTTCCTTTCTTTATCGCTTTCTTAGTCTCACTTTGTTGTTTCTTAAATTTTTCCCAATCACTTGTTTCTCCACTATTTTTGGCCACTCTGTACGCAGCTGTTTTTATTTTAATACTCTCCTTTATTTCCTTCGTTATCCACGGCTGGTTCTCCCTTTTCTTACAATCCTTGTTTTTTGCTGAAGCATGACTCCAACCGCTTGTATTCTGTTCTTCTAGACATAAAGGCCATCATCCAATTAGCCTTTTTGATTATTTTCTGTACCTACTCATGACAGTTCAATGAACTGTGTCTAAAACCCAAAGCCTCTTTGGATCTCCATTTTTTTCTAACACTTCACATTTCTGAAGTACTTTATTCTATTTTTAGGTCCAATGCAAATGACCTCACATTTGTCTACACTGCAATCCATTTGCTACAAATTTACCTTTCACTTAATCTATACTGTCTCTTTGGAATTCCATGCTTCCATCTACACTTATAACACTGCCTTTATATCTTTGCATCTTTAGCAAATTTAGATTATGGCTTTCTAACCCATCATCCAAGTCGACTGTTTATAGTTGAGGCCCCAACATACTTCGTTGGACGCCACTAATCACATTGGCCAAATTAGAACACTTACTCACTCTTTGTCCCTATTCTGCTCCTCCCAATTGACCATCTTCCTAATCAATAATTTGTCTTCAATTCCGTGGGCATCACAACAGCTTACAGTCACTTATGACGAGTTTTATCAAATGCCTGTGGAAGGCCATATAAATAACATCTGTAGGCATTCTCATGTCCACTACTTTAGTCACCTCGTCAAAAAATTCAAAGTGGGACTCTTTCCTTCACTTGAGGTAATTTGCATACTGGATTGCATTTGATATCTCTTTGATATTGTAAACTAGTTATCCTGGTGCAGATAAGATGGGCTAAATGGCCTAATTTTGCGCCATGACAATTCTGTGATTCTGTACAAATGGATTCATCTTTATTTTTCATTATGCGTGGCACTTGAACTTTCTTTGTCTGTTCTCCCTTTCCTCCATTGTAATCATTGAAGAGCAAAGCGTGAGCAAGAGGTGAACCAGATGAAGAGAGCTTTGGAAGAAGAGGCAAAAACCCATGAACTGCAGATCCAGGAAATGAGACAAAAACATTCCCAGATTGTAGAAGATCTGTCTGAGCAACTAGAACAGACAAAACGGGTATGTTGGCTTCTTCGTTGGTATAGGAAATGGAGCTTACAAAGGAGTAAAAAAATTGAATATATTGTTCTCGTGCAATATTGGAAAAATAAACATTAATGGCACACTGACATTCTGATCAGGAATATCTAGTGGACACTTGCCAGCCACTAATTGTGGAGTTGATTTAATGCTCCTTTATACTGTTGCAGTCTTGTGAAGGGTTTGGTAGAATTCCGTAAGGGCAGAACAACAAAAATGGTTAAGTATGATTAATAAATATGAACCATTCTGTTTGTATAATATTTTTACCAAAGATCATCCACAATACTGAAAATGTTTCTGGTAAATTGAGCTTTTAAAATTACTGTCGTTTTCTAAAATTAGAATAAAAGGCACATTTTGATTTGTACAAAGTAACATAGTATTTGCAAATGAGCTAGTGGTGTTGTATTTAAGTAATTATTTGCAGTTTGGTAATTCCCCCAGTTACCTGATGATCTAAGGGAATTACTTTCTGGTTGTTTGTCATACACAGTCCACCACTGGGAGTAGATCAGTGTACTTGGGGCAATTTTGATACCATGAATAAGTTTGAAATTTTTAAAAAATGCTTAATTGTGAAGTTCAGTAATTCTGCAGGCCGTTAATGGCTACTAGTTTTTAAAACAATCCCTCCATAATTACTGAACAGTTAATACAATTAAGACAGTCTTGTAGCCTGCACTGGTGAAAGGAAGATTAACACTGGAATCTTTCAAAAATCTTCCCAACTGCTTTGCAGATTTCAGGAATAGAATTATGTAGAATGGGTGGCAGAGTGGTTAGCACTACTGCTCCTCCGTGCCAGGGACCTGGGTTCAATTCCGGCCTTGGGAGTTTGCACATTCTCCCCATGTCTGCGTGGGTTTCTTCTGGGTGCTTCAGTTTCCTCCCACAGTCCAAAGATTAGGTGGATTGGCCATGGCAAATTGCCCCTTAGTGTCCCAAGATGTGTAGGTTAGATGGATTGGCCATAGTTAATTTGTGGGGTTATAGGGAAAGAGCAGTGAGAGGGCCTGCACAAGATACTTTGTCAGAGAGTCAGTGCAGACTCTGATCCGAATGGCCACCTCCTGCACTGCAGGGATTCTGAGTCTACAGTATAAAATGGAGGGTCCCCTCCAATTCCATTAGCCTCATCTCAGCCTTCCAGCGTATCTTTTTAGAATCATGGAATCCCTACAGTACAGAAGGAGGCCATTCGGCCCATCAAGCCTGTACTGACTACAATTCCACCCAGGCCCTATCCCTGTAACCCCACTTATTTACCGCACTAATCCTGCTCTCACTATGGGACAATTTAGCATGGCCGATCCACCTAACCTGCACATCTTTGGACTGTGGGAGGAAACTAGAAATCCACGCAGACACGGGGAGGGCGTACAAACTCCGCACAGACAGTGACCTGAGGCCAGAATCGAACCCCGTTCCCTGGCACTGTGAGGCAGCAGTGCTAACCACTGTGCCACCTTGCCGCCCATTTTTATTTTTTCTCATACGCATCCAATTTCTTTTTGAAAACATCTAAGCTGTTTGTCTGAACCACTTCTGGTAGCAAACTCTACATTTTAACCACTGAGTAAGGAAATTTCTACTTGTGCTTTTACTGATTTTATTACTAATTATCTTGTATTGGATTCTTCCACAAGTAGAAACATTGTCTACACATCTACCCTTTCCAACTTGTTCATAATTTTTAAAAGACCGTTAACAGGTCTCCTGAAGTCTTTTCAAATGCTTCAAACTATTGAGTCTTTCCCAATATCTGTAATCTCTTAGTTCTGATACCTTTCTTGTAAGTAATTTTTGTATCTTCTCCTCTGCTTCAATATGTTCTTTATAGAATGGTGACCAGAACTGTAGCCTGATAGATGAAAAATAGATGGTGAAGGATTTAACTTGCGTTGGTGTAGCTGATGTGGAATGATAATATTTGATGTATGTATAATCACATTGCTGAAAATCTGAATACTGACCCAATTAATATTTGTCTGTAGATGGAGGAAATGGGTGTTGTAACTTGGGACCTTGCGGTGATCTAGGTTCTGACAAACCTAAACTGACTAAACCTTTTCTCTCTGCAGTTCAAAGTTGGAGTAGAGAAGGCCAAACAAGCCCTGGAGAATGAACGCAATGAGGTTAGCACTGAGGTGAAGCGTCTGATGCAGGCTAAGGCCGAATCTGAGCACAAGCGGAAGAAGGTGGAGTCCCAATTGCAGGAGCTGCAGGTTAAAAGCACGGATGGAGATCGGTCCCGAAGTGAGCTGAATGAGAGAGTCAGCAAGCTTCAGGTAAACGCACAAGCTAACTGTTGCTGCTACCTTGGTGAAATGAGATCAATATGTCCTAGAAATATAATTAACCATTTGGTTGGGTGAGAGGACCAACAGTAGAATTAAATTATTTTGTAGTTCAGTTTCTCAGATACATTTTAAAAGTTTTTTCATATAAACATTTATGATGCTATCCATGCATTATGATCAATATTTGGGAAACCCCCATGCTTTTATGTCTCGACATTTGCACCATTTCATAAACAAGCAAACTAGACCCAGGATCTGCTAACACTACCACCAAATTGGCTAAAGAAAAGAATGTGGGGTATTGTGCCAGCTATTTCCATCTTTTTGCATAGGTGCCAAGTTTTCTGGTTCATGCCTTCCTCTGAGGGCAGGGATGAGATATGAACATAATTTATAGGACTGGCAGGAGCTAACTATATTGTGTGGATCAGTGTGTTCACTGCCATTGATCCTGCTTTATAGAATTTTTTGAAGCCATTATCTATTGTAATAATGTAGGAAACATGGTATGTTGTTTAGCCTGTGGAATTTTCTTTCCTGGAAAGCAGTAAAGACTGGGTCATTTGAATTTATTGGAGGCTGAGTTAGATTTTTGACAGACGAGAGTCGAGGGACATGGGAAGCAGGCGGGAAAGTGGTGTTGAGACTACAACTGATCAGCCCTAATGACAAATGGCCGAGCAGAATCGAAGGTCTGAGTGGCTTACTCTGCTCCCAGGTCCTGTGTTCCCAATGTTTACCATATTTTTCCATGCTTAAATTTCTGTGGCTCTCCCTGGGGGTGTGGTTTCAGCAGTAGTAATCCTATTTGAGCATGCCCGAATGTCTACTACTGTAAGATAAAAGGTTAAGTCGCCACAGTTCCAGATGGTGGTGATGCAACCTGAGGTTCACCACACCTCAAGCGAGGGGCAAGGTTGAGAAGGTGGGGCCTTGATGAATAACCTTAGCTGGTGTAGGAATTGAACCTGTGCTGTTGGAATCGCTCTGCATCTCAAAGCAGTCATCTAGCCAACTCCCTAACTATATGAACTCGGGCAATTACTGTGTTGGTAGGTAATTTGAGATTGGAGCAACAACTGAGATGGTAGTGAGGGGCAGCAGTTTTGACTGATTTTCTCCTAACTCAGGAATGTTGAAGGTGGTTGTTATACTCAAACCTTTTAGCATGGCCAGGTTTTGAGACTCATGTTGACAGGTCATGAGGCTCCCTGGGTTCATATGGTGTACATACCTACTGAGCCATCAGGATGCCATGTAGAAAAAGGCATTTAAAGAGGCACATTGCTCGTTGATTGCTTAAAATGAAAGTATTGTGATTATTCTTTTTCACTGTTCAGAGGATTTAGGATGGTTTTGATGTGGTATTTTTCAGTTTGCTTGTCTTCAGAGTCACAGTTTTAAAAAGTTGACTAATCAAATCACTATCAAATGTGCTTCACAATTGGGTAACAGGTGATGCTTTCTGGTTCAGTTGCTTACGTGTTGAGTTATCTTACCCCATATTCTTTGTTTTGAGTTTCGGGAACATTAGAAATCCGGGAGCAACCAAACCACACATCAAAGTGGAATTAAAGAAGGTTCCAAGTACCCTTGTTCTGTGATGGGGTTAATACTTGCTCATAGCTCTAACATGCTGTTAAGTGGACTACTTGGCACATGGTAACTGAAATATTTGCTTTATGTTCAGGGTGAATTGGACAACGTTACTGCCCTCATGAATCAAGCGGAAAGCAAGACCATTAAACTTACCAAGGACCACAGCACCCTGGAATCTCAGCTGCAGGACACACAGGTACGAGGGGAAGAACTGGTCTGAATGATTTTGTAAAAGGCCCTTTAGTATAGAAACTGAGTAAAAAGGTATTTCATCTTAAAGAGCTCCACAACCTAAACCGATCTATGATCCATGATAAATTGGGTAATATTTTGTTTATAGATATTAAGATTATAGAAACATAGAAAACTACAGCACAAAACAGGCCCTTCAGCCCCACAAGTTGTGCCGAACATATCCCTACCTTTTAGGCCTACCTATAACCCTCCATCCTATTAAGTCCCATGTACTCATCCAGGAGTCTCTTAAAAGACCCTATTGAGTTTGCCTCCACCACCATTGACGGTTATTATTAATTTGTTTTTTAGACAACCTGAAAATTGAGTTATTTTGAATTCATTTCAAAACTACCAGAATGCTAATAACCAAAGCATAAACTTCTGTCTAGATTTTAAACAAGAGAAGAAGGGATACACACTATGTTCATAATGGAAAAATGTGATGGTGGTTGTTTGACTGGAAGTTGCAGAATTGGTGGTGTAGAATTGGGTAGGAATGTAGACCCATTTAATGCAAGGAGAAGCTATATTGAAAGCTTTATGTTGAGCTGCACTGAATTTAATATAAATCAGCGAGAAGCCTGATTTTGAATTTTGTGACCAAGTGACATAAAACCCTGTTGAATTGAAATCTAACGGTGGTTTAAAAGTGACTGCAGTTTTTCTGAAGCGGATACCTGGGTGTTTTATGGATTCCACATCAGAAACGGCAAACCTCAGACTGCATATTTTCAATAGTATGACTTGCTAATCCATAAATTCTTGCTTTGTTTTGCCCCATTCACCCATGATGTGTTACTATTTTCTCATCCCTGTGTACAGGAGCTGCTTCAAGAAGAGACTCGACAGAAGTTGGCTTTCAGTACCAAGCTGAGGCATATGGAAGATGAAAACAATCGCCTCCATGAGCAGCTGGAAGAAGAAGAGGAAGGAAAAAGGAACTTGGAGAAGCAAATTTCCAATATCCAGACTCAGGTAACATGTCTCCAAACACTTTTGTGCTATTTTAGTTATACATAGGCTCCTGCTGGAAGCCCTTCAGTCCTCTTTGGCTGTCTATTTCCCTTGAATGTTAACAGCCTCATGGTTATCAATGCTGAGGCCATTGTGGCTCAGCATTATAATGCCTTCTCTAAGGGTTTCAAATTTCATCAACCATTACAAGTGTGATTATTTTAACCGTCCTACACACTAATCAATGTGATGCTTCAAATTGTTACTCCATCCCATGTCTTCAATATGGAAAATTTGGAGTGGGTAATTGGCCTAGATGCGCTGCATGTATTTCACCAGACAAACTCCAGTTTTTATCAGTGCAGTTGTTTATCTGTTTTCTCAGGGATAATACTTTTATGCATAGCCAAAAAAAATTGGGTTTCTTCAATTTGATAATGCTGTTCTACAGGATACTGAAGGTTTTTGAGATTACAGCTAGTATTATGTCATTCTGAAAAGACACGTTGAAACTTTTCATCTTGCATCCATTAGGACACTTTGCAAGAATACCAGTGTAAGGGGAGAACAACAACCTATACTGAGAAGAGAGTGCTGATTGGTTGGCAAATGGACCCTGGTAGAGGCATTGACATAGAGAATGCACCAGTTTACAAAGAACAATACAGCACAGGAACAGGTCCTTCGGCCCTCCAAACCCGTGCCGCTCCCTGGTCCAAACTAGACCATTCTTTTGTATCCCTCCATTCCACTCCGTTCATATGGCTGTCTAGATAAGTCTTAAACGTTCCCAGTGTGTCCGCCTCCACCACCTTGCCCGGCAGCGCATTCCAGGCCTCCACCACCCTCTGTGTAAAATATGTCCTTCTGATATCCGTGTTAAACCTCCCCCACTTCACCTTGAACCTATGACCCCTCGTGAACGTCACCACCGACCTGGGGAAAAGCTTCCCACTGTTCACCCTATCTATGCCTTTCATAATTTTATACACCTCTATTAAGTCTCCCCTCATCCTCCGTCTTTCCAGGGAGAACAATCCCAGTTTACCCAATCTCTCCTCATAACTAAGCCCCTCCATACCAGGCAACATCCTGGTAAACCTCCTCTGTACTCTCTCCAAAGCCTCCACGTCCTTCTGGTAGTGTGGCAACCAGAACTGGACGCAGTATTCCAAATGCGGCCGAACCAACGTTCTATACATCTGCAACACCAAACCCCAACTTTTATACTCTATGCCCCATCTTATAAAGGCAAGCATGCCATATGCCTTCTTCACCACCTTCTCCACCTGTGAGGTCACCTTCAAGGATCTGTGGACTTGCACACCCAGGTCCCTCTGCATATCTACACCATTTATGGTTCTGCCATTTATCGTATAGCTCCTCCCTACATTATTTCTACCAAAATGCATCACTTCGCATTTATCTGGATTGAACTCCATCTGCCATTTCTTTGCCCAAATTTCCAGTCTATCTATATCCTTCTGTAGCTTCTGACAATGCTCCTCACTATCTGCAAGTCCTGCCAATTTTGTGTCGTCCGCAAACTTACTGATCACCCCAGTTACACCACCTTCCAGATCGTTTATATAAATCACAAACAGCAGAGGTCCCAATACAGAGCCCTGCGGAACACCACTAGTCACAGGCCTCCAGCCGGAAAAAGACCCTTCCACTACCACCCTCTGTCTTCTGTGACCAAGCCAGTTCTCCACCCATCTAGCCACCTCCCCCTTTATCCCATGAGATCCAACCTTTTTCACCAGCCTACCATGCGGGACTTTGTCAAACGCTTTACCAAAGTCCATATAGACGATATCCACAGTCCTTCCCTCGTCAACCATTCTGGTCACAGTTGATGGTGACTGACAGATAACTGCCAAACATTATTTGAAATTTAAACCAGGCAACTTGACCCTGATTGCTCAAGGCATTGCCCTAAAGAATTAACCAACGAATGGCTGTTACTTATTTTGTTCATCTAAAATGGAAGGGACATATTCTTTCTATCTGCATTATTATGTATTAATATACGTAGCTTCCAGCGCGCGCACATGCTACACTGCAAGTCTGACTGACGATCTTAAATTGGTTGTCAGTGTAATTCTTAGCACACTGAGGATTATTTAGCAAATGTTGTCCAATCGCTGAATCATATCTCATGTTGGACACTGTTTTGAGTTTTTGCAAGCATGGACTGATTGGCTATGGTCTGTCCCTTGTCCATTGTGAACAGCGGCTGGGACATGCTATTTAATGTGATCTTTGGGATGTACAGCTTACATATCTAGTACTACACTGGCACTGAAAATCCATGTAGTATTCTCTCCTCCTTGCTGCAAAATTACAATCAATCAATACTATGTAATAATAATTCTACATTGAGTTCTGCTTTAAGATAGTTTCTCATTTTTTGGTCACCCAGTCCAATTTTAAGTATCATACTGTATACATTGGTGAAACATTTCCCTGCCATGTGTTAAACTGATCTTGCAGCTGAAATAATCTAAATACACAGAGTATACTGGAGTTTACTTTCAATTCACTCTTGGTTAATATTTCAGCTGGTTGAATTCAAAAAGCGCCAGGAAGACGGAAATGTTTCATTGGAATTTGTTGAGGAAGGCAAGAGGAAGCTGCAGAAAGACATGGAAGTCTTGACACAGCGTTATGAAGAGAAAACGGCAGCCTATGACAAGCTAGAGAAAACCAAGAACCGTCTGCAACAGGAACTGGATGATCTGATTGTGAGTCTGGACCACCAACGGCAGATTGTTTCCAATCTTGAGAAGAAACAAAAGAAATTTGACCAGGTGAGAGAGCGCGATTGATCAAGGCAAAGTCTATCACTTGATTTTTAAGCCATTCAATGTTCTAAAGGGATGTAAACGTTTAGTACATTAACAAAAATGGAAGATATAAAAAGTAAACTGTAATGCAAATCGAGACCAACTCCACATCCAGATTCTTAATTCTAGAGATTGCAATAAAATTTGTCCTGAACTTTTCCTATAACTTGCAATACTTTTGGTTTTAAAGTTGGAAGTTCATTCAAGTTGTAAAATCTGAACCAAAATTCTTAACGTTATTTATGCAGGCAGTTGCATTGTTCCAAGAATAAGCTATCCACTTAATTTATACATGGACAGTGAATAAACTTGACCTTTTAGTGGAAGCCTTTCTGTCAAAATTGATGGTTTCTAGTGCCAGAAAGAAGTCAGTGAATTATTTTTGATGGTGGATGAAGTTGTCCATCAAGATTAAATTATATTTTACCAAAATATGATTAAATGTAACTCAACAATTTGGAACCAATCAGCTTCAACTTTTATCTTGCCTAACCTTGAAACTTATTCATATTTGGGTTAGTCCAAGAATATTCTCCGAGGTGTTACATGATTAGTCTGAGCTCTGCACTTATCCTTTATTTTAAAAAAAATCATTTTAGTGCAATCCTGTTAATTGGGTCACGTTTTACTGTTTCAGATGCTGGCTGAAGAAAAGAACATCTCCTTAAAGTACTCAGAGGAACGGGATCGGGCACAGGCTGAGGCTCGCGAGAAAGAGACCAAGGCCCTGTCGCTGACCCGTGCCCTGGAAACAGCTATGGAACAGAAAGAGGAAATGGAGAAGATGAGCAAGCTGCTGCGCACAGAGATGGAAGATCTTGTTAGCTCCAAGGATGATGTAGGAAAGAGTGTAAGTAGATGCCCCTGTAGCAGGAGTTGGGGAACTGTCCTTTGCTTCCTTACTTGCCCAATACAGATCCACAGCACTCCAATAGTTCATCTAAGTAGCCATCCTTCATGTTAGGTTATTCAACTATCTATGGTTTCACAACAGCCTGATTTTTTTATTTTAAATTATGCTTTCATAGTAGGCTGTGGAAGGCCAGCAGTTGCTGCCCATCCCTAATTGCCTTTGAACTGAGTGGCTTGCTAGGCCATTGCAGAAGGCAGTTAAGGGTCAACCACATTACTATGGATCTGGAGTCATGTGTAGGCCATACTGGATAAGGATGGCAGATTTCCTTCCTTGAAGGGCGTTAGTGACCCAGATGGATTTTTACAGCAATCAATTGTAGTTTCATTTTCACCATTGATGAGACTAGCTTTCAATCCTGGATTTTTTAAATATTTAAATTCAACCAGCTGATGTGGATGGGATTTGAATCTGTCCCTAGAGCATTAGCCTGGACTTCTGGATTGCTAGTCCAGTGACACTACTATGCTAATGTCTTCCCAGATCGTTATCCCTCATAATGTCCACCCCACAGCACTTTCTACTCAAGATCACTGTACAATGGCCAAGGTTGACACCCTTGTCTTGACACTGAGGCCAACTGTTGCTGAAACCGGGGTTCACCAACTTAGTGAAAATCACAAATCAATCTCGAGACCTGGTCTGTAAAGCTTAGTATCACTTTCATTCACCAGGACACTGAGGGAGTTCTTGGAAACATCTTAGACATATAATAGACCACTTAGTATCTTTATGTGAAATGCATTTTTTGTTACCTGATACTTAGATTACTGTAGAAAAAGGTGCTATTTTTCCTTTCTCCTTCAATGGAATATAGATCACCTAAATGACCATACTTAGTGCGTTCTTAAATTTGTTGAATAGGATGTGTTTTATTGACAACCAACCTTCTGTTGCAGTGCAAAAAGACATTGCTGTTGTGAATTTACTGTGATTTACATTATTCCATCTATTTCTGTGAAGGTACATGAGCTGGAAAAGTCAAAACGTGCTCTGGAACAACAAGTGGAAGAGATGAAGACTCAGCTGGAAGAACTGGAGGATGAGCTCCAGGCCACTGAAGATGCTAAGTTACGTCTGGAAGTAAATCTGCAAGCCATGAAAGCCCAGTTTGACAGGGACCTGCTGAGTAAGGATGAACAGAGCGAGGAAAAGAGAAGACAGTTAATTAAGCAGGCAAGTATATCCTTGAGAGTATATGGAGGTGAACATCATGAATTTAAGTTCTGGGAAAAGTTGGTTCACACTGGGAAAAAGAATAGACTTTGGCCTAAATTGAAGTTTACAAGATTACCTAGAGAATTGATCAATGCAGGCAATTTTTTTCCACTCTTGTTCAATTATCACGGCTCCAATGGAAAATTCGCTTGTTAGGCCTAATGGCCTTATTCTGTGTTCTTGTGTCGAATGTCCAGCGGGTTTAGGAGGACTGAATCATTTTTATTTTCTCAGGTCTCTCTTGGTGATTTTTTTTTTTCTAAACAGTAATTATTTTATCTGCTGCTGATTTGCTGTTCCAGGTACGCGAGATGGAGAGTGAGCTGGAAGATGAGCGGAAGCAGCGTTCCATGGCTGTTACTTCCAAGAAGAAGCTGGAGATGGATTTGAAGGATTTGGAAGGACAAATCGAAGCATCAAACAAAGGTCGCGAGGAAGCCATTAAGCAGCTTCGCAAATTACAAGTAAGCTATAGCAGTTACCACAGAGATAGGATGGAGCACTCAGCACTGTCTCTGTGGCCACGTCACTGTCCTTTTTGCAGATGTCCTTATGAAGGATACTCAGCATCTCGCCTCAGTGGTGCATATAGAGTAAACGTTAATGCCTTTTTTCAGGCTGCTAATGCAAGTTGGGAGGTAAATGTGAGCATGCCCAAAATATAAAGCTGCCCTGGATTTATTTGGCTTAAAGAAAATCTTCATTGCCTCCATCAGTCCTAATCATTTGGATGGCAGGTATTGTCTGAATCTCTGCTAATTTACTGCCCCTATCTCCGTCCTAGAGTCCAGTGTGACAAGTGGTGGCAGTTTCCATGTCCCTCACAAATGCACAATCAAGGTAACGGTCAGCATCCAACTGGATTGTCATGGCCAAGCCTGCTGCTGCCCTTGTCTGATATCCAGACTTGAGCACTTCCAGCAGATGGCTCTGAAAAACTGTTCCTTGGGCTCCCCGTGGTGTTGAGGCTAATTGTCCTGTCCCAACTAATTTTCCTGCTTTGGGAGGAGGAATGTTGGGAGAGAACATGATGAGGTGCCTGGCTGTGATTTGTTACATTCTCTTTGTCTTCACCAGGCTCAGCTGAAAGACTACCAGCGTGAATTGGATGATGCTTGCAGCTCTCGAGAGGAAATCCTGACCCAATCCAAAGAAAATGAGAAGAAGCTGAAAGCACTTGAGGCAGAAATGATTCATATGCAGGAGGTGGGAGATCAAACAATGCTCGGAAATAAATACAGAAGGAATTCGATTAAATACTGGAAGATTTTGGATCAGTGGTTTAATGCTCTCAATAGATTTTGTTCCTGAATGGTGGTGTTCCATTGCTTGCAAACCATTGAGTGACTCAGCCATTCTGTAATTCTAATTTTGAATACTCTACATAGTACAGTGAGCTAATACCTTCCCTTTTCAATATCATGACTGGTGTGCATGTTTAAATGACACAGTTAAGTACAGCCCAGCCTAAGAATAGTGTAATTTGAGCAGAAATCTCAAAGTTGACCCTGAAGTTACTGTTACTGGGAAAATTTATGCCAGGTTCCACAAAACATTAATCTTGACAGGTGGAGAATGCCTGTAAGATGCCTATTTCAGCAACTGTTTAAATACAGTTTTATTTTGATGTATTTGTTGTGAGCTTTTAAGAACATGACCAGTTGAACAGCAGTGACTAACACTGAGCACAATTTTTTTTATTATCTAGGAGCTTGCTGCAGTGGAGCGTGCCAAGCGACTGATACAGCAGGAGAGAGATGAGCTGGCTGAGGAGATTGCCAGCAATAGTTCTGGAAAGTATGTACCCCTCTCATAAATGGGGCTTTATTTTTTTCTTCAACTTTTGTACTACTCATAGAATTGTTGTTCAATGACTCCTCCCTCTAATTGGAAAGAGTTAAGCAAGGGTCACCTGAGGAAGAGCTGAAAGATTAGAACATAGTTGATATTCTGTAGCAAACTCAGTAATCTGATCTTTAGGCCCAGTGGGTCAGTAGTACTTCAGGACACTAATTTAACTTGTTGATTAATCCTAGAGATAAACCTGTCACTGAAGGTTGGGTTTTGCTCCACTTGACTACAGATAACTCTTAATGCCAAGTTTCTATTGCATGGGATGGTCTTGATTGAAGAAACAGCAGAAAATTTGCTAGTGCTTTATCCTAGTAAGTTATATGGTTTTAGCTGGATACACACTAGCTGAACTTTCCTTTTGCCAAGTCTCTGAGCTTGGGAAAATGCGATTTGCCCACGTGCAGGAGTACTTTCCACATTGGGATGTAGATTCTCAGTTTGATTTGGAAATTCGAGCACAGTGAATGGTGGTGAGCACAAACCTATATAATCTCATCAAGAACAGAAACTTTTAAAATGGAAGTTTCAAAATCTTTGCTGGACTGAAGCCAGTTGTGATACCATTGGGGGTGTTAGAACTAGCCTAGGCCTCTGGTAGACATTCTCTTGAATACAGCGATGCACGTCACTTCTATTCATTTAAAAATCTCGTGTTTCAGGACATCTCCGTACTACCCAATCGCAACCTTAGGGATGAAATCACTTAGTTTGGACATCCTTGATCAATGAGGAGCCGACCATTCTGTATTTCTGGGGCTGTTAAAATTGTATCTCCTTGTGATTTGGAAGTGGAATACTTTCATGTATGCTTCTTTGATCTCGTCAGAAGCCAACAGTTGAGGTTTTGTTTTATACTATAGGAACATTTGTGATTATAATCATTGATTTCATTAAGTGCAACTTAGTCTTTCTGTAATACAAAATAATGAACCAGCTACACAGCTCCACAAAAGTGCTTCACCTTGTTTGACTTAAATGGAATACTTCCTTATTACCATCCACAAATGTAACTCTTGAAGCTTTTTGTTGAGATGATTATCACAGCTTCATTACAAACACTTGATTGACCGCCTGTGTTTTTTTTGTCTCGTGCTATTCGAGGTGCTCATTTCTCTCCCAGAAATGGATGAAAAATGTTCCAACACTGTGAAATGTTTTTTGATTGCTGGAACAGGCTAACGAACTATTTCACACGTCCTTACAATGGAGATAGATATACAAGTGCTTCAGTGAAATAAGTGATTTTGAAGGATTTTAAAGGAATACAATACTTTCTTTGGAATTGGCTAGATGGTCTTCAGTGTTTTTTTCTCTGGTTTCATGTCTCCTTATGTTTGTTCATGTGAGGCAGCAATAGGGTTAGTGCTGTCTGTGTTTGAAGAGACTATTTCTAACCTGCTGACCAGACTTGTGGCAGGGTTTGGAAGATTGCCTCCATGGGAGAAAGTGAATTTGGAATAGCCTCAATGGAACTTTAGCATCTTCTATATGGGGATTGGCTCTCATTGCAATAGTTATCCTTGCTAAGGCAGGGAAACTATTGCAACTAAAGGCCTTTTTTTCTCATGTCATTGATTCCTTCTGTAGGTCTTTGGCTCTGGATGAGAAGAGGCGCCTTGAGGCCAGGATTGCTCAGCTGGAGGAGGAGGTAGAGGAGGAGCAAACCAACGCTGAAATGGCCAATGATCGTCTCAGAAAAGCAAATCTCCAGGTAAATGCTCCCATTAGCTACCCCTTACAATGAGGACATCAAACATGCAGTTGAATATCTTGGGCTGTGGACAATTAAAGGAAGATTCCATAAAATATTCCAGTTTCCTGACCTAATAACTCAAGTTGACTTTTAAGGTTGAGCCAGAAAATGCTGAACATAATTTCACTGGACAAATGCTGATGTACAGCATCACGAAACATCAGCACAAGTTGAAAATAGGCTGTTTTTATTTGTGCCACAACATTAGGGGAGCACTTTCTGCACATGCTCAGTTAGTGTCAACTGGCAGCATTAAAACAAACAAGTTGACACAATAACAAAGTTCAAGATACCCATTTTTAGGTTTGTGCAGTACTTAACCAATTACGTTATCTTAGCAAATGTTTCTTTTATAAAACACACTTCTGGCAATTCAGTAAATGAAGATGTATCAGGAAATTCCAATAAATGAAATGGGAAGAATTGATTGTAACATTTAGTTTAAGGACACTTTTTTGGTTTAAAAAGGAATCAATTAATTGTCCAGTGTGCGACTCCAAATAATGACCCTGGGATTAAGAGTCCTATTATCTACTAATTGAGCTACCTACACTCTATAGAAACGCCTACACGTTGGATCCAGCCTTACTCAGAGCCTGACTCGTAAAATCTCATTGAGATAGCAAACCATCAGAGATTGGGATCTGGGATGAATTGTTGCCGGAAACTTGATTTCCTCTGTGCTACACTGAAATGGTACAATGGAATTCCTATTATAATGCCACTTAGTATTTTTAGCAACCTACAAACATGTATTGAATTTTAATATTGGAATTTCCATGGGGAATGCTGACATTGCAGATTCCAATGCCGTGTGAGACGACATAGCTTTTGATGTATCCAAACTGCTGCTGCTAACCAGAAAGACATCAGGAGCAGCGCACATGCACCACCAAACAGTGTGGGCCAAGTGCACGTGGGCAACTGTTCCTGATGCCCTTCAGACTGGCAGCAGGAGTTAGCATTGAAACTATGGCTCTAAAAATAGTATAACTCTGGTTCTTTGATGTGGAGGTATTGGCATTGAACTGGGGTGGGCACAGTAAGAAGCCTCAACACCAGGTTAAAGCCCAACAGGTTTATTTGGAATCACGAGCTTTCGGAGTGCTGCTCCTTCCTCGGGTGAGTGGACCTTCTGGTTCTTAAGCATGCACACTCTTGTAGCAGTGAGCCTTATGAATTTATCTTGCTGTGTATTTTTTTTATCGGTTGCCAACCAGTCAGTATCTTGGAATGCCTAAACTTCATTCTCATTGTAACCTGGGAGCAGTTCTTCAATAAATGTCAGAGTATGATTAGGAATATGTGTGTGTCACAGGGTCTATGCACTCAGGAGTTAACATGAAACTTGGGGGGTTTTTTTGTAATGGACAAGTTCAATTGAGTCTTGAGTTGCCTGTTGGATTTTTAAAAAACTTACAGCAATTGTTCTGAAGCCTTCACTGGGAATGAACTTTGGGGACTTTGAATTAATATAGCTGAAGTACCCCTGTAATCCACCACGCTGCACTTTGGTGGGAATAACTTCATAGAAACCCTACAGCACAGAAAGAGGCCACTCGGCCCATCGAGTCCGCACCGACCACAGGCCCCACCCCCATACCCCCACACATTTACCCACTAATCCCTCTAGCCTACGCATCTCAGGACACCAAGGGCAATTTTAGCACGGCCAATCAACCTAACCCGCACATCTTTGGACTGTGGGAGGAAACCGGAACCCCCGGAGGAAACCCACGCAGACACAAGGAGAATGTACAAACTCCACACAGACAGTGACCCAAGCCGGGAATCGAACCCAGGTCCCTGGAGCTGTGAAGCAGCAGTGCTAACCACTGTGCTACCGTGCCGCCCCAAACTTGGTAGGGAAGTTGGTTTGTAGAAATTGCAGTATGCTGCTATAGGCTAGGGCGCGGTTGGCCAAAAGATCTCGCTCCGCACACTCAGAAAATTGGGTGTGAGAACTAAAGCTGATGTTTTACGTCTCCTCATGATTGTTAAACAGGTTGACCAGATAAATGCTGACCTTTCTGCTGAACGCAGCAATGCCCAGAAGGCTGAAAATGCTCGCCAGCAACTAGATCGTCAGAACAAAGAGCTGAAAGCCAAGCTGCAGGAGATGGAGAATGCTGTCCGATCTAAATACAAGGCAAACATCACAGCACTGGAGGCCAAGATTGCTCAGTTGGAGGAACAGCTTGATGTGGAGACCCGGTGCGAATGATCACAGCTATAAATTAAATATGTCAGGAACAGATATTTTGGGAAGAAAGTGGGAGAACGACTTGGTTTTTTTAAAATGAGTGGTGGCATCCAAAAAAGGGATCCAGAATTTGACGCGGTGCAGTCTCAGTGAGACTGCAGAAATGCCGGATTTGGGAAATGTAAATGCAGCAGATTAGCACTGTTTCAAAGTTACGAATAGGATGTTTCTGGGCTGAGGTATTACACTAGATAGGGCATAGAACCCTTTTGTTCAGGTTGTGCTTTGGTATCAATACCTCTGTGTTCCACTTCACTGGTCAAAACAAAGTTTAAACACAAAAATCATACAATGGTTTCAGCACAGAAAGAGGCCATTCGGTCTGTTGTGTCTATGTTGCCTCTGTGCAGAGAATTCTCTTCTCTGCCTTCCCTGTACCCTTAAAATTTTTTCTCTTCAGGTGCTTTTGAAAGCCACCACTGAATCTGCTTCCACCACAGGCTTGGGCAGTGTATTCTAAATCCTCACCACTCATTTTAAGACAAAAAAGATTTCCTCAGTGGCTTTTTCTATCATTCACCTTAAGTCAGTTTCCTCTGGTCCTCAACCATTCTGCCAATAGAAGTAGTTTCTCTCTATCTGCTTTATCTAAGCCCCTCATAATTTTGAATACCTCTATCAAATCTCTTCTCAACCTTCTCTTTAAAGAGAACAATCCCAGCTGTCAATTTATCCACAAAACTGAGGTCCCTTGTCCCTGCACCATTCTTGGAATCTTTTCTGCACCTTCTCAAATGCCTTTGCATCCTTTCTAAAGTCCAGAATGGGACATAGTACTCCAGTTGAAGCTAAACCAGTGTTTTATAAAGATTCTTCAAAACTTCCTTATTTTTGTACTCTGTCTCTTCATAAATGCCAGGCTCCCCAATGCCTGTTTACATTTACAAGTTTTGTGTCATCTGCAAATTTAGAAATTGTGATTTGAACTACAAGTCGTGAATATCCAGAAGTTATGATATCCAGAAAAATATGGTCCAGGCAGGTTCCCTGGGGAGCGCCACTGTTTCCTTTCCTCTAGTCCACAAAACAACTGTTCACTCATAATTATGTTTCCTGTCACTTGGTCAACTTGGTATCCATGCTGCCACTGTCACTTTCAGGCTAACCTATTATATGGCACTTTGTCGAACACCTTTTGAAGTTCTGTGTACACCATACCAACCGTTTGCAAACTTATTTTACTGTCCTTGTCAAACTAGGGATAAACAAGCTGCCAGTAAGCTGGTGCGCCGCTCCGAAAAGAGGCTGAAGGAGGTGATGCTGCAGATGGAGGATGAAAGACGCAATTCTGATCAATACAAAGACCAGGTCAGTCGCAGTTTTTGATCATCTGTTGAATCATGTGCTTTGAAATGTGAAGCACACAAGTTCACTTGTTTTCGTTACCTATTTCTCCCAAACACTTCTCTTGGCAGGATCATCTGCCCAGGCCTGTAAGACCTGCCCCCAAGATGGGAAAGCCATAGGTCTGCCTTGCCTTTTCCTCCAAGATATCATAATTCATCAAGCATTTGCCTTGGGATTGATGTTGTTCAGTTTCATGCTGTGAAATATCAATTCAAACCAATTCCCTCTTACTGAGATACCTATCCACAAATCTGTAAATTGCAGAAAAGGTGTGTGAGCATATTTTAGTCTACGTCATAATAGGGGCAGCTGTTAAATCAGGAGCAGAAGCATTTATGTTTTTGTTATAGCCAACATTTTTCTGTACTCTTATGAATCTCCTAGTGGAACTTGTGACCACCTGCTAATCCTCTGCTGGTTCTACTTTCAAGCCAGCTGGTGGGAGAAGCAGTTTGAGGACCACAGGGAGAAGCTACCTGAATTCTGTTTAATACTTGCCGTAATAATGCCACCTGCATAATCTGATCATAGCATGTAGTGGGCATAAAACTTGACCCATTGGTCTTGAGTCTTTTTAATATCAACTTTTCAGTCACTGGCTCTGAAACAACAGCTTTCAATTTTCGACAGATGTCACAGTTCCTTAACACTGCTGTGTTTATGATGCATGTCATCCATGGCTCTGTCATCTCAGCTTCTTGCACACATGAAGCATGTTTCAGGCAAGACTACACCAAATTGACTGAGTCACTTCTGCGTGGACTTGGTGGGCCAACTAACCTCCTTTAGTGTCATTAGGACTGTCTTACTGGAAGTAAGCTCTAGTCTCCAGAATATCAATGTTCGACTTGGCCAGTGGAATGTTGAATATAATAGGCAAAGTAGTGGAATACAAGTCAGAGGAAGTCATAATTGAACTGCGTTGTGAGCAATGTGTGCTTTCCTAGTCACCAGAGACATTCGAACTGTAGAGGCAGTGCAGGGAAATGCCATTTGTCTAAATGATCTCTCTGCATCATTTCCCCTTTCGTTTAGTGTCCAGCTGATGAGATTGTTTCTTCTTGCAGAATTCAGCAACCTCAGCCCCTGAAATGGTGTCCCCTGTGACTCAGTTGGTCATGTTGTCACCTCTTCAGTCAGAAAGTCATGGGTTCAAGCCCCTTTCCAGAGATTTGAGCACGTGACTGATGGTTGACAATTCTGTGCAGTACTGAGGGAATGCAGCACTGTTGGGTGAGATGTTACACCCAAGACCTTGCGTGTTCTTTCAAGTAGAAGTAAAAGATATCTCAGTGCTGACTAAGAACATTGAAATTCTCTCTGGTGTCGTAGCCAACATTATTCCTTGACCAACAGCAGCAAAGCAGATTATCTGCTGCTCACCTCATTGCTGTTCAAGAGCTTGTAGTGCCTCATTTTCCCACGTTAAACAGTGACTACACCTCAAAAGTACTTAGTTGGCTGTAATGTTTTGTGTTGGAATGTTGCAATATAAATGCCATTCTTCCTCCTTTGTTTGCCATGTTTCAGTCAGAGTAACACTTACTGTCTTTAAAGTTTCAAAAAAATCCCAAGTTGCATCAGATGTGTAAACAAAAAAAAAGCTGTGCCAAAGAAAACATTAGGCATGTAGGTTAAAGGCTTAGACAAAGAGGTGAGTTTTAAGTAGTCTTAAAAGGGAGAGGGAGGTGGAGATGTCTAGGAAGGGAATCCAGAGCATAGACTACCGAGAGCTGCAAGAAATCATAACACTAACTTCAGCCACCAGTTGTATTTCATGTATTGTGCCCAGCACCGGATCATTAGGTTTACTTTAGCCTTGTTTGTCTCTAAAGAAAGCAAGGCCATGATAAAAACTGCTGCCAAGGAGGGATTGCCAATCTGGGGTAATGGGGATTATCCCTCCTGTCTCTCTTGCAGGTTGAGAAAGCCAATTCCCGTTTGAAGCAGTTGAAACGGCAGCTGGAGGAGGCAGAAGAGGAAGCTCAGCGTGCCAACGCTTCGCGCAGAAAGCTGCAGCGAGAACTGGAAGATACTTCCGAAACTGCAGATGCAATGACCCGTGAAGTCAGCGCACTCAAGAGCAAGCTTAGGTAAGAGGGTGACAAAGTGTCTAACACTGGAATAATCCTGCTTTGAGCACATTAAGAAGGCAATGTATTTGTACATTTAAATTAACTGGGCCTGTCCTGCTCTTGTTAATGTTCTAGTCACATTTTATGGTGCTGCTTTCACATTAACAATATCCTGGAAGGAGGAGAGGCACAGAATGTGTATGTTGCAGCCTCTGCCCAAGCAGTGAAACTGTGTTCAATTATGACATAGAAGCAAAAATGTATTTAATTTACCGAGACAAGTCCAAAGATGTGTTTTAAATCAGGATACACTGGGGAAAAGAGGAGTACAAAGGAAATCAGAAAGGGACAGCCAGGTGGTAAATTTGTAAAACTTAATAATGAATGGAATGGGGGAAACACGTTTCATTTGCCCAGGCAATTTAGGGTGACAAGGAAAATTAAGGACATGAGAAATAATGTTTTCAAGCTTTCAAGTCCTTTTTGTTTTTCAATTACAGCTTTCTAATGGGCTAGCTGTCCGTTTTTAGTTTACTAATCATTGGGAATGGTTTGTGCCATTTGAACAGACAGGCTTTGTGTTTTTGCTCTGTCAGTCAGCAAGTACGCTAAGCCACTTTGATGAAACTGCAGCAGGTTTCACAGTGGGAGAAATAAAGTCTCCACTGAGACTGCTTAAGTGCATGTCCTCTTTTTGAGTGTAGAGTCATGATGTGCTGTTTTGCTTGAATAAACCATTTGATTGAGTTTACTTTGAGAGGAGAGAATAAAGTGGTGGAGCTGTTTCATGGAGCACAAGTTTTCTGTTGTAATCTCTGGGCCTTCTAATCATTTGTCTGGATTTTGGGCAGGATAAAGCGCACTCAAAATGGTAGCAATTTCAATGTCCACTTGCAGAAATGGCCAGGAAAATATCTTAACATGAAAAGCTCTCAAGCTTGACATTTTGGTCAGGACTGAATCATTCCGATCCTTTTGAGAATGGTTTGCATCCCCTTGAATTTAGAAATTTAAGGGATGATCTAATTGAGATGCTTAAAACTACAATGAGATTTGACAAATCAGTGTTATGAGCCAAAGTATGGACTCGGGTCCGGATAATTCACAACTGCAAGGAAATGTGGGTACATGTGAATAGTGATCTGATGCTAGTCTATTTAAATAGGGTTATGAGCCAGTTAGTTAAAGCACCATCCTTTGGAATTGACTTTGACTTCAGTCTATGCTATCGGTAAGATTTGTCACCAGTTGTAAGGCTCCCAATTTGAGTTTGTTGAATGGTAAGCTAAATGCTGGTGGACACAACTTGATTTATAATCTGTCTGGAAAGCAGGTGGCCGGGGGTGGTAAGCTCTGACTCCTATCTGACCTGTCCTGTTATTGAGCTGCATGTTGAAAAACACTAATCTCCCATTCTCAAAATCACTTGACATTAAATTTGCAGAGTAATGTTTAAATGTATTTCTTTACAGGCGTGGGGATGTGGGATACACTGTGCGCCGTACCGCAGGCAGAAAACTGGATGAAATCTCAGATGATGATGTGGAAGGTCGTGGTGATGCAGGAGATTCCAAAGCTGCTGAATAAATGCCAAAATGCCAATCTACACTCACAGCATAAACACCATCATTGGGTCAATTGCTATTAAGATTTTTAAAAATGCATAGCTGTGTATTTTATGCTGCAGCAGGTAACATCAGGGCACTCTTCCCCCTCTTCTTTCCCCCTCAGCTTTATGTAACTTCTTCCTGAATAATGTAATGTACTAATTGCATAGTACAGTTATTGTGCATCAGGAAGAACAAGGCTCATATGTGCAGCAGCGCACCCAGCGAAGGAGCGTTAAGGTTTAACCCAACATAGAATTATATTTCTTCAAATAATCACAACTCTACAACTCTCAGCTTGTGACCCAGCTTGGTCTGGAATTGAGCTTGTGGAGCAGTTCTTCTCCCTTTCCTTTAAAGAGTTTTTGTTTTTATTTTACTTTGGGTTACGTTTTTAGTATTGCGATTCAGGAATGTAGCATTTTGTTGGGCAGGAGGCCCTTGGAACTAGTCTCTAGTTTTAGACGACAATTTCTCATGTTTTTTTGACAATCTTTAAAACCGTTTGGTGGGGCTCGCACAGTGTAAGTTGACAATTCAGTGGTTCAGAAACATCAATGGGTGTTGTAAATAAGGCACAATGCTTTCCTCTAATTCAGTTTATAAGATCATCATTGATGTGTGCTAACGGCAGTTCTGTCCCATGTGGAAATATCTCATTTCATATTTGAAGTCTTGCTGCTTGGAGTAAGTTCCTGGTTGGAGCAGGCTACCCAATCACTGCCTGAGAGATTTCAGTGGGTCTGAGAACAGAATTTTAAAATTTTCCTTTTCCGATTGATGTGAATTGACTCAGGTGGCAACAGAAAACATTAACTTCTAACTGGAAGCACTCTGTTCAGCCATCTTGCCTTTGTGTCTGTTGATGCTCAGCCAGCCAGTGTGCTCTCCCCAACACCCTTTTATTTTCTGTGAACTTAATTGTGACAATCCTTCTTTTCTAGCTTTAGTTATTGGGATTTACCTATTTCCATTTTCATGGGAAAGGAGAGAAGGGAATATACCATTTTTCTCCAGTCATTGTCGAATAATGTTTTCAGTTAATGACCTAGTCCGTTTCCAGAGCATGTTGTTAGCATGGGCGTTCCTCCTATTCTAAAAGCAAGGCTTCTAACCATTTCTCTGTGACACATCTTCCAAAATGCAAGCATTTCAGCTCACCCACCTAAGCCAGCTATTTATGAAGCATTCTGCATGGTTCAGAATGTCTGTTTTCAAATCCCTGTGCAAGAGGGCTACAGTACAGGTGCTGGAAGAGGAGATGCATGTTTATGTAATATTGCTCCAGTACTGGTGTGGCACGGGGCTACAGTATTGTCACTGGGAGAGGAGATACACGTTCATCTAACATCGCAGACAAAAACCAAACTCAGCCAGTTCCAAGATTTCTCTGAAAATGTTTTAATGTGCAATGACACCCAAGAAGACTGAAAGGAAACGCATAGATATATATATTCATTTTTATCCAAATGAGTATTGCTTCATAGTTGTATTGGAAACAGTTTTTGATAATCTGTTGGCTTTACTGGATTTGTAAAATGACTTCATTTCCTGTGATTCTTTTAAGGACCAAATATATATTTAAAACAGGAAAAATATAATCAAGAAAAATTTGTTAATGGATTCTCATTTTTATATATATAAATATATACATATAATGTAATCATTTGCTCTGGCCAATCATGACCTTTTTTTCTGAGCGCTGGCCTCCAATTTAAAAGAAGAATTAAACTGCAAAATGTGCTAAGACTTAAGCGACACAGTTTTAGGTTCAGTGGCCATGTTTGGCTGGGGATGCAGTGTGCACTGGGTGCATCAGGAAATTCCACATGTGTTTTCCCTTGTTCACTGAATTATTTGGGACCTTGGTTTAATGTGTTTGAAATGCACAACACACAAGTATTGGGCTAAGAGAGTAAAAAGTGTCTCACTTTCCTGTATGCTGCAACGTTTATGTTTCACAAAGAGAAGTTGCTCCATTTTTCTTCCTGTCAGGGTTGCTATAGAAACTGGTCGAAATCTCAACAGACACACACACGCACTCATATTTTTATAAAAGTGCCTTAAGCATGTGTCACACCAGTGCCGCTAAACTGAATTGTAACAGTGGTTTACAGATGTTACCACAAATGTGTTACAAATAAACTTTATTGAAAAAGTATGGTTGCTGTGGAATGGTTGTTGCTTTTTCCATTTTGTGATGTTCACAAGAATTAACTTTTTGATGTTGAGCCTTGCTCTGTGTTACCAGTGTACCTGTTCCGGCGCATTTGCTTTACAGCTTTGTGTGGTTTGAAGCTCCACATCTATCTCTCTTCCACATGTTTCAGTTCTGGACTGCAAGCCCTTAGAATACCAGTTCCCTGCCTGTACTTGGTGTCCTGATATTTGTTTGCCAGTGAGCCTCTTACTTCCCAAATTAAATTCAATTTAAGCAATAAAATTTACTTTTTTTCATACCAACTGCCACTTTAATATTAGATGATGCCAAATCCCATCCTCCAGGCACTAGTGGGTTACACTTTTTCTCTTCCACTTGCTGTAAATGTAAGTCTCTACTCACTCTCTACCTGCTGCATATGCTATTTTGACTGCTTCTGATGCTGCACTGATGAAACCTGTGCTTCTCCATGTCAGAAATGCTAGTAACCTGTCTCTTTGGGCCATTCATGTTTCTTGGGTTAGAGGTTCTTTGCTTTTAGACATTTTATTGACCCAAAATTTGAAACAATCTCCAGCTGCTATACAGGATCTTGTTGGAGCGAGTGCTTGGCCTGTCTAGGATTGGGGACTATCAAAGTAGATCCACAGCAGATGAACCTCTGAGAAGTAGAAAACTGTTTCCAGAATAGAACTGTTCTTTACTCCCTGGGAACCAAGAAAAACAAACATTAGCTGGGGAGTGTGTGCTGAGGCACAAACTAGAATTTTCCAATCCAAAGCCGAGTTTGTGGTCATACTTCAGCACTCGCCTAAATAGTTTACCTCGAATGTAGTGTCGCCTTGGTATAATTTGTTTCAAATGCCACAGTAGTCAACTCATCTTCCCCCATTATCCACAACAGGATAGATAACATCAGGAGATTTGATTTGTCACACGTGTTGGGTGGGATACAGTGAAAAGTATTGTTTCTTGCGAGCTATACAGACAAAGCATACCATTCATAGTGCATAGGGGAGAAGGAAAGGACAGGGTGCAGAATATAGTGTTACAGCCATAGCTAGGGTATAGAGAAAGATCAGCTTAATACAAGGTAGATCCATTCAAAAGTCTGATGGCAGCAGGGAAGAAGCTGTTGTTGAGTCGGTTGGTACTTGACCTCAGACTTTTGGATCTTTTTCCCAATGGAAGAAGTCTGGGATGCGTGGGTCCTTGATTATGCTAGCTGCTTTTCCGAGGCAGCGGGAAGTGTAGATGGATGGGAGGTTGGTTTGCAACATGGACTGGGCTACGTTCACACCCCTTTGTAGTTTCTTGCAGTCTTGGTCAGAGCAGGAACCATACCAAGCTGTGATGCATCCGGAAATGATGTTTTCTATGGTGCATCTATAAAATTGGAGAGAGTCGTAGCGGACATGCTGAATTTCTTTAGCCTCCTGAAAAAGAGGCATTGGTGGGCTTTTCTTACTATGACTTTGGCATGGAGGGACCATGACAGGTTGTTGATGATCTGAACACCTAAACGTGAAGCTGTTGACCATTTCCACTTCACCGTTGATGTAGATAGACAGGAGTATGTTCTCCATTACGCTTCCTGAAGTCAATGACTATCTCCTTTGTTTTACTGACATTGAGACTATCTCCTTCGGTCAAAGTGATCCAGCCCAGTGACAGCCTTAGTGCTTCAAGTACAGTCCTGCTGTGGAAAACTCACCTGTAAGTCC
The DNA here is from genome assembly GCF_964213995.1 of Mustelus asterias. Classification (NCBI taxonomy): domain Eukaryota; kingdom Metazoa; phylum Chordata; class Chondrichthyes; order Carcharhiniformes; family Triakidae; genus Mustelus; species Mustelus asterias. The sequence goes on from NC_135821.1 coordinate 17,413,016, forward strand.
AAGTGAATTGACGAATGACCAACTAGAGTCTAAACCAGTTAGGGGTGGAATAGCCTCCTGCCAAGCAGTTGCAGCTCATTGGGGTACTAAATCAAATTGGAGCATTTTCTAAAGTCACTTTCTGCTCCAAATATGGATTGCCATTCTGTAACAGGAAGTAATAATAGATGCCCTGGAAGTAGGAGCAAAATCCATAGTTATGTTTAAGGTCAGAAACTTAAGTGTTTTATGAAGCCCGCCTGAATCGTAAGTTTTGCATCTTGAATTTGGCTAGGATAAGCATGAGATGCTCCACTTCAGGTGTGTTCAAATGACCCAGTAAGGAGCTTTTATCAAACAAGGTTTTTATTTAAGAATATAGTTAACATGTACAGTAAGAAAATTAGCAAGAACTTTTATCAATTACAAACAAAACAACCACTATAATAACTTTATCTCTAATGTGTTCCAAATAAAACTAAAATCCAATAAATAAAACCCTTTTCACAGGTTTATCACTACACAGGCTAAAGCTCACTTAATACTGGAATCCAGTTCCCTGGGTTGAATGCTGATTTCAAATGATCTTGAAAACTCAGCAGTTTGTAGTCTTCAAAACACCAAAACACATTATTTACTGCAGGATGGCAAACAAGATGTGCTTTCAACTAACTGGTAAAACCTTCAAAATATAAACAGAGACTTCTTTCACCTGTGCTTCTAACACTGCAGCCAAAATGAAACTTAAAAACAACCCTTGTCACATGACTGGCACAGTGTTTTCTATATCTCCTCCCACCAATAACATCACCTAAGACAGAGCGGCAGAGATCAGGAATTTTTTTTAAAATCTCTTAAAGGGACACTAATGTCACATTTGTCAGTATATATTGCTTTACACTTTGGTAGTTGTTCCTATGGAATTATAGAACATAGAAAAGCTACAGCACAAACAGGCCCTTTGGCCCACAAGTTGTGCCGAACATGTCCCTACCTACTAGGCTTACCTATAACCCTCTATCTTACTAACTTCCATGAACTTATCCAAAAGTCTCTTAAAAGACCCTATCGAATCTGCCTCCACCACCACTACCGGCAGCCGATTCCATGCACCCATCACCCTCTGAGTGAAAAACCTACCCCTAACATCTCCTCTGTACCGACTCCCCAACACCCTAAACCTGTGACCTCTTGTGGCCGCAGGGCGGCACGGTAGCACAGTGGTTAGCACTGCTGCTTCACAGCTCCAGGATCCCGGGTTCGATTCCCGGCTCGGGTCACTGTGTGGAGTTTGCACATTCTCCTCGTGTCTGCGTGGGTTTCCTCCGGGTGCTCCGGTTTCCTCCCACAGTCCAAAGATGTGCGGGTTAGGTTGATTGGCCAGGTTAGAAATTGTCCCTTAGAGTCCTGGGATGCGTAGGTTAGAGGGATTAGCGGGTAAAATATGTGGGGGTAGGGCCTGGGTGGGATTGTGGTCGGTGCAGACTCGATGGGCCGAATGGCCTCCTTCTGCACTGTAGGGTTTCTATGTAACTAATTTCAGCCCTGGGTAAAAGCCTCTGAGAATCCACTCTATCAATACCCTTCAACATCTTATACACCTCTATCAGGTCACCTCTCATCCTTCGCCTCTCCAAGGAGAAAAGACCTAGCTCTCTCAACCTATCCTCATAAGGCATACCACCTAATCCAGGCAACATCCTTGTAAATCTCCTCTGCAACCTTCCTATGGCTTCCACATCCTTTCTCTAATGAGGTGACCAGAACTGGGCACAGTACTCCAGGTGGGGTCTGACCAGGGTCCTATACAGCTGCAGCATTATCTCCTGATTTCTAAATTCAATTCCTCTATTGATGAAGGCCAGCATTCCATACGCCTTCTTAACCACAGCCTCTACCTGCGACGCTGCTTTGAGCGTCCTATGAACCCGGACTCCAAGATCCTTCTGATCTTCCACACTGCCAAGCGTCTTACCCTTGATATTCTTTCATCCTATTCGACCTGCCAAAATGAACCACCACACACTTATCTGGGTTGAAGTCCATCTGCCACTTCTCCGCGCAGTCTTGCATCTTATCTATGTCTCGTTGCAACTGCTGACATCCCTCTACACTATCCACAACACCACCAACCTTTGTGTCATCAGCAAACTTGCCAACCCATCCTTCCACTTCCTCATCCAGGTCATTTATAAAAATCACAAAGAGCAAGGGTCCCAGAACAGATCCCTGGGGCACTCCACTGGTGACCGACCTCCATGCTGAAAAAGACCCATCTACAACCACTCTTTGCCTTCTGTGGGCAAGCCAGTTCTGAATCCACAAGGCAATGTCCCCTTGTATCCCATGCCCCTTCACTTTCTCAATAAGCCTTGCATGGGGCACCTTATCAAACACCTTGCTGAAATCCATATAAACTACATCTACCGCTCTTGTCTATGTGTCTAGTTACATCTTCAAATAATTCAATTAGGCTCGTAAGGCATGATCTGCCTTGGACAAAGCCGTGCTGGCTATTTCTGATCATACTATTCCTCTCCAAATGTTCATAAATCCTGCCTCTCAGGATCTTCTCCATCAGCTTGCCAACCACTGAGGTTAGACTCACCAGTCTATAATTTCCCGGGCTATCTCTTCTCCCTTTCTTGAATAACGGAACCACATCCGCAATCCTCCGGAACCTCTCCCGTCTCCATTGATGATGCAAAGATCATCGCCAGAGGCTCAGCAATCTCTTCCCTCGCCTCCCACAGTAACCTGGGGTACATCCCATCCAGTCCCGGTGATTTATCTAACTTGATGCTTTTCAAAAGCTCCAACACATCCTCTTTCCTAATGTCCACATGCTCAATCTTCTCAGTCCACTGCAAGTCTGCACTGCAACTACCAAGATCCCTTTCCACTGTGAATACTGAAGTAAAGTATTCATTGAGTACCTCTGCTATTTCTACCGGTTCTATACAGACTTTCCCACCGTCACATTTGATAGGTCCTACTCCTTCACATCTTATCTTCTTGCTCTTAACATACTTGTAGAATGTCTTGGGGTTTTCCTTTATCCTGTCTGCCAAGGCCTTCTCATGACCCCCTTCTTGCTCTTCTAATTTCCCTCTTAAGTTCCTTCCTACTAGTCGTATACTCTTCTAGATTTCTAACATTACCTAGCTCCCTGAACCTTTTATCGTTGGCAATGATAAAACTATCCTGGCTCAGGAAAGTTTTGATGTGGAGTTAAACTTGGTGTTGTTAAACCTGGTGTTGTTAAACTTCTTACTCAGGAAAGTTTGGCAGGAAAGAACTTGAATTGTGTTGTGGTTTGAGAGTTGACTGTAAAGCGGACATCAGTCAGAGAGCAAACATTCAAGCACTAGTCAGGCAGCACCAGATATCTCAAGAGGATAACTATCATAAAGTTTCTCCAGTTCAATTTCAGTGGCAAGCTGTTAACTCAAGACACTCACTAAACGTTAGTATGAACAGGTACAAGAAAAGACTAGTGAAATGCTGGCTTTTATCTCAAGGTGACTGGATTGCAAAATGTGCAAATTATATTGCATAAGAAACAGAATCAGGAGTGGGTCATCTGGTAGCTCTGGCCTATTCTGCCAATTAATATTGTGGCATTTTCCTGCCAATTTACCATATCTTTGATAGATTTTGGACATTAAGAGAAGCAATTTGTCTCAAATATACTCTGAACGTCCACAGCCTTCTAGAGTAGAAACAAGATGTAACGACAAAAAGTAGTGGAATTCTGTAACTCTTCCCACCCGCCAAAGAAACTAGGCTGGGTCGATATAAAAAGCATAACAGCCAATTTACACACAGACATCCTATGTGTATACCCAACGAAGCAAATGGTTCTCCAGAAAAATGGCACCCAGGCCTGTGCTGCACTGAAGTGTCAGCCAGTATTAAGTGCTTAAGAGAATAATGCATCTGAGATGTAATTTCATTGTTGCTCTGATTATAGGATGACGTGAATGGAACTAACCTGCTTCCATGTGGGGTACGCATTCATAGAATCCATACAGTGCAAAAGGAGGCCATTTGGCCCATTGAATCGGCACCAACCACAATCCCACAGGCCCTATTCCCGTAACCCCTCATATTTACCTTGCTAATCTCCCTGACATGGGTTAATTTAGCATAACCAATCAACTAGCCTGCACATCTTTGGACTGTGGAAGGAAACTGGAGCACCCGGAGGAAACCACACAGACATGGGAGAACGTGCAAACTCTACACAGTGACCCAAGGCTGGGAATTGTACCCGGGTGCCTGGTGCTGTGCCACTCATCCTCATCTCAAAGCGTTTCCTCACAGTCACCATCAGCAAATGTCATTCCATCCTATCCATAGATTCCAATTCTCTCATTCATATTTCTCTGTTACTGCTCTCTTTGCGGATGAAAAGAGTACAGTTCCAGGGAGACCGGGGGAGGGCGGGGTGGGTGTGCTGAGGAGGAGGAAGTGGCCTTGGAGATGGCATAATTCTGGGCATATGTGATGGAGAGATCAGCGTCACCCACATTTCTGGTGACAGAATTAGATATCACACTGCCACTTGACACATAACAGTTGCAATCACAACTACAGCGTCAAGGCCTACACAATGAAGACTTAACCCTTTCCCCCATGTCAGTTCCAACTGAATTGAATCACATCAGCTGTTCTCCAGTGCTCTGCCACAATTCCTTTTTTTAATTAATCATATATAAGTATACAGAACTCTGCTTAGAGCTTACCGGGATTACTAATTCTAAGCATTGCACCTCAGAGAATTTATTGGCTTCTGAAGGGGGGGGAGCTTGGTGTGCAGATGTACTCGACTAACACATGGGTTCAATTATCATAGAATCCTTACAGTGCAGAAGAGGCCATTCAGCCCTCTCCTCCACCCTATCCCCGTAACCCCACACATTGGGTAGCACAATGGTTAGCACTGCTGCCACAAAGCGCCAGGGACCCGGGTTCGATTCCCGGCTTGGGTCACTGTCTGTGTGGAGTTTGCACATTCTCCCCGTGTCTGCGTGGGTTTCCTCCGGGTGCTTCGGTTTCTTCCCACAGTCCGAAAGATGTGCTGGTTAGGGTGCATTGGCCGTGCTAAATTCTCCCTCAGTGTACCCTAACAGGCGCCGGAGTGTGGCAACTAGGGGATTTTCACAGTAACTTCATTGCAGTGATAATGTAAGCCTACTTATCATTACTAACCACTGTGCCACCCCACCGCCCACATACATCGCCGTTCCTTCACTGTCACTGGGTCAAAATCCTGGAATGCAGCGATTCAAGAAGGTGCCTCACCACCACCTTCTGAAGGGGTAATTAAGGATGGGCAATAAATACTGGCCTAGCCAGCGACACCCACATTCCGTAAATGAATTGAAATATTAGATTAGGATTGTGGGGAGAATGGGACAATGGGATTAGTTTACTTTGATGCAGAGATACAGGAGAAAAAACATGTGTCCCGGTGCCTTGCTGTGTGCGCTTGGAGCCGACAGGTGGCGGTAGCGGCCCGTTTCCCGGTGCCTTGCTGTTTGCGCCTGGAGCCGGCAGGTAGCGGCCCCTGTTTCCCTGTGCGTTGCTGTGTGCGCCTGGAGCCGGCAGGTGGCGGTGGCGGCCCTTGTGTCCCGGTGCCTTGCTGTGTGCGCCTGGAGCCGGCAGGTGGCGGTGGCGGCCCCTATTTCCTTGTGCCTTGCTGTGTGCGCCTGGAGCCGGCAGGTGGCGGTGGCGGCTCCTGTGCCTTGTTGTGTGTACCTGGAGCCGGCAGGTGGCGGTGGCGGCCCTTGTGTCCCGGTGCCTTGCTGTGTGCGCCTGGAGCCGGCAGGTGGCGGTGGCGGACGCTGTGCCTTGCTGTGTGCGCCTGGAGCCGGCAGGTGGCGGTGGCAGACGCTGTGCCTTGCTGTGTGCGCCTGGAGCCGGCAGGTGGCGGCCCCTGTGTCCCGGCGCCTTGCTGTGTGTGCCTGGAGCCGGCAGGTGGCGGTGGCGGCCGCTGTGTCCCGGCGCCTTGCTGTGTGCGCCTGGAGCCGGCAGGTGGCGGTGGCGGCCGCTGTGTCTTGCTGTGTGCGCCTGGAGCCGGCAGGTGGCGGCGGCGGACGCTGTGCGACTGCAGGAGCAGAAGCAGCTGAAACCGGTTTGGATCCAGTGAGAACGTCCAGGAGCCGCGGGGAACCGGAGCGGATCGAGAGGATCTGGAGCGGATCGAGGGCTGAGACGAGAGGGAAAAGTGGAAGATGAAATGTTCTAGAGCAGAGAGTCAGCCTGTGAAGCCGGAATCTGGGATCAGCAACTGACTGGATCCAAAAATCTACCCGGATCCATTATTGATCCCAATTCAGGATCAGGGAATTGAATCAGTCCCAAACGGATCCTAGAGACAGGGAGCGACTCAGTGACTGGATCCCAGAAGGAGGGATCTACTCGATCTGAGCGGTGGAGGTTGATCCCAGGACTGGATCCAATTGACAGGAATTGATCCCAGGAAACTAATTCCAGAGGCAGGGATTGATCCCAGGAGAGTGGATCCCAGAGGGAGGATTGATCCCCAGAAGAGTGGATCCCAGAGGGAGGATTGATCCCCAGGAGAGTGGATCCCAGTGGCAGGGATTGATCCCCAGGAGAGTGGATCCCAGTGGCAGGGATTGATCCCCAGGAGAGTGGATCCCAGAGGGAGGATTGATCCCCAGGAGAGTGGATCCAGAGGGAGAAAGTGGATCCCAGAGTCAGGGATTGATCCCAGAACTGGATCCCAGAGGCAGGGATTGATCCCAGAACTGGATCTCAGAGACAGGGATTGATCCAGGGACCCACTTTATTCCAGAGACTGGATCCCAGCCCAGGGACTGAAGCCACCTATTGGATCTCAGCTTCTGATTCCAAACCTAGCGACTGATCCCAGGACCAGATCCCAAGATCAGGCACTGAATCCAGTGGAGGAGACCAGGAACTGATCCTAGGAACGGGCTGATCTCAGCCCAGGATACCAGGTAAGTGAACGCAGCCTTTGTGGATCCATCACCCTCCAGCTGTATCACTTAGAGCAACACTGCATGGAAACAGGCCCTTCGGCCCAACTGCACCATGCTGCCCTCCCAGCTAGTTCCAATTGCCTGCATTTGGCCCATATCCCTCTAATCCATTCCTATCCGTGTACTTATCCAAATGCTTTTCAAATATTGCTCTTTTTCTGGCAGCTCATTCCATGTACGCACCACCCTCTGTGTGAAGAAGTTGCCCCTTTTAAATCTTTTCCCTCTCACCTTCAACCTACGCCCTTCCAGTTTTCAATTCCCCTTCCCTGGGAAAAAGACTATGTGCATTCATCCTCTCTGTGCCCCTCATGATATTATACACCTCAGTAAGGTCATCCCTCATTCTCCTACATTCCAAGGATTAATGTCCTAGCCTGGCCAGCCGCTGCCTATAACTCAGGCCCCACTAGTCCTGGCAACATCCTCGTAAATCTTCTTTGCCCCCCTTCCAGTTTATCAATGTCTTTCCTATAACAGGGTGACCAGAACCATACACAATACTCCAAATGCAGCCTCACCAATGACTTATACAGCTGTAACATAACACCCCAACTCTGATACTCAGTGCCCTGACTGATGAAGGCCGGTGTGCTAAATGCCTTCTTCACCACCCTGTCTATCTGTGACGCCGCTTTCAAGGCACTATGTACCTGCACCCCTAGGTCCCTCTGTTCCTCAACACTCCCCAGGGCCCCACCGTTCACTGTATAAGTCCTACCCTGGTTTAACTTTCCAAGATGCAACACCTCACATAAGCTTAAGGTTTTTATTTTTTTTAAACACAGAAAACAAATTTCTTCTGTTCAGTTTTGGTCAAAGTCCCAGGAGTCTCTACCAGGAAGAGAATCAGTTTTATATTTTAAGGGGAGTCACTTTTCTGCACTCATTCTAATATTGGATTATATTTTAATTATATTTCCCTGATCCTCATGTGACAGTCTAACCGTCAAGGATCATTTCCTCTGGCAATTTGGAGAGGTTCCTGGAGGGTGACAGGTCTGGGCTTTCTGAGAGGAGGGAAAGGTGCGGTTTTTCTCTGCATATGTTGAAAGATTTTGTCATTCGTTATTTGCTTTTTGGTTTGTTTCCATGAATCAAGAGTTGAGGTCGTTAATCCAGGACACTGCCCTGAGGAAGAAAGAAATTATGGAAGTTTTCCTGGTAAGTGAATGTGTTTGGCTTATTTGGGGAAGGGGCGATTTTAGGAGTTAGGAACATTGGAGCAGGAGAAGGCCATTCGGCCCTTCAAGCCTGCTCCGCCATTCAGTAAGATCAGTATGTTTGGCACGGTGGCACAGTAGGTTAGCACTGCCGACTCACAGCTCTGGGTTCGATTCCCGGCTTGGGTCACTGTCTGTGCGGAGTTTGCACGTTCTCCCCGTGTCTGCGTGGGTTTCCTCCGGGTGCTCTGGTTTCCTCCCACAGTCCAAAGACGTGCTGGTTAGGGTGCATTGGCCATGCTAAATTCTCCCTCCGTGTACCCGAACAGGTGCTGGAGTGTGGCAACTAGGGGAATTTCGCAGTTACTTCATTGCAGTGTTAATGTAAGCCTACTTGTGACTAATAAATAAACTTTTAAAAAAAGACCATGGCTGATCTGGTTGGGGTCGATACTTTCCTGACTGCCTCCCCATGACCGTTGACTCCCATGACTATCGAAAATCTCTCTAACTCTGCCTTGAATAAATTCAATGACCTAGCCTCCATTAAAAGTTTAAAGTTACTGTGAAATTCCCTTAGTCATCACACTCCGGCGCCTGTTCAGGTCAATGCACCCTAACCAGCCCGTCTTTCAGAATGTGGGAGGAAACCGGAGCACCCGGAGGAAACCCACGCAGACACAGGGAGGGCGTGCAAACTCCACACAGACAGTGACCCAAGCCGGGAATCGAACCCGGGTTCCTGGTGCCGTGAGGCAGCAGTTGGATCTCATGGGATAAAGGGGGAGGTGGCTAGATGGGTGGAGAACTGGCTTGGTCACAGAAGACAGAGGGTGGTAGTGGAAGGGTCTTTTTCCGGCTGGATGCCTGTGACTAGTGGTGTTCCGCAGGGCTCTGTATTGGGACCTCTGCTGTTCGTGATTTATATAAACGATCTGGAAGAAGGTGTAACTGGGGTGATCCGTAAGTTTGCGGATGACACGAAAATGGCTGGACTTGCAGATAGTGAGGAACATTGTCAGAGGCTACAGAAGGATATAGATAGGCTGGAAATTTGGGCAAAGAAATGGCAGATGGAGTTCAATCCAGATAAATGCGAAGTGATGCATTTTGGTAGAACTAACGTAGGGGGAGCTATACGATAAATGGCAGAACCATAAAGGGTGTAGAAACGCAGAGGGACCTGGGTGTGCAAGTCCACAGATGCTTGAAGGTGACGTCACAGGTGGAGAAGGTAGTGAATAAGGCATATGGCATGCTTGCCTTTATAGGACGGGGCATAGAGTATAAAGGTTGGGGTCTGATGTTGCAGTTGTATAGAACGTTGGTTCGGCCGCATTTGGAATACTGCGCCCAGTTCTGGTCGCCACACTACCAGAAGGATGTGGAGGCTTTAGAGAGAGTGCACAGGAGGTTTACCAGGATGTTGCCTGGTATGGAAGGGCTTAGTTATGAGGAGAGATTGGGTAAACTGGGGTTGTTCTCACTGGAAAGACGGAGGATGGGGGGTGACCTAATAGAGGTGTATAAAATTATGAAAGGCATAGATAGGGTGAACGGTGGGAAGCTTTTTCCCAGGTTGGTGGTGACGTTCACGAGGGGTCATAGGTTCAAGGTGAAGGGGGGGAGGTTTAACACGGATATCAGAAGGACGTATTTTACACAGAGAGTGGTGGGGGCCTGGAATGCGCTGCCGGGCAAGGTGGTGGAGGCGGACACACTGGGAACGTTTAAGACTTATCTTGATAGCCACATGAACGGAGTGGGAATGGAGGGATACATAAGAATGGTCTAGTTTGGACCAGGGAGCGGCGCGGGCTTGGAGGGCCGAAGGGCCTGTACCTGTGCTGTATTGTTCTTTGTTCTTTGCTAACCACTGTGCCACCATGCCGACCCTAAGTGACCCTCTGGGAGAAAATATCACTCCTCATCCCTATCTTCGAAGGGAAATCTCTTATTTTTAAACTGTCTCCGTGAGTTCTCTTGGTATCCACCAGATCGAGTCCCGTCAAGATCTTCCGTGTCTCAGTCAGATTACCTCTGATTCTTCTAAGCTCCAATGGGTAAAGGCCCAACCAGCCCAACCTTTCCTCTTAGGATACATCCTTCACCCTAAGAATGAGTCGAATAAACCTTCTACATTTCCTCCGGGTGCTCCGGTTTCCTCCCACATATTCCTGCCTTCCCCCCATATCCTTTGATTCCCTTGGTCTCAAGTGCTATATCTAACTGCTTGAAAACATTCAAGGATGTGCCAGTTAGGTGGATTGGCCATGCTAAATTGCCCCTTAGTGTCCCAAGATATCTAGGTTAGATGGATTAGTAATGGTAAATGTGTGGGGTTACGGGGATAGGGCGGGGAGAGGGCCCAGGTAAGATACTCTATCAGAGATTCCATGCAGACTCGATGGGCTGAATGGCCTCTTCCGTACTGTGGGGATTTTACATACCAGGCCACCCAGATCCCTCTGTATCTCAGAGATTCTGCAAACTATTTAAGTAGTATACGCCCGGGAGTCACCAAAGATTAAGGGGTGCCTAACTGAGGTGTTGGCAAAGATTTAAGGGTTTGGTGGGGTTCGGGAGAGAGTAACAATTTCTTTTGGGGGTTGAGTCCATAACAAGGTGGGGCTGGAGAGCAGCCAGAGTGTTCAGGGGACAATGTCGGGGTAGAGATGTGGGACCCACACGCTCCGGGGGGCTGGGGGAGAATGGTGTAGGAACTAAGGCAGGAGAGAGTCTCCAAAAGGAGGAAAATCAGTTTTATTTTTGAAGGGAAGTCACTTTTCCATCCTTGGTTCTCCTCTGCTCCATCGTAAATGGGCAACCCCTTCTTTTTAAATGGTGTCCCCTAATTCTAGAGCTTCCCACAAGAGGAAACATCCTCTCTCCCCCCCCATCCCCCAACCCCCCTTTCAGATCCCCCAGGATCTGAAGTTTCAATCAGGTCACCTCTCATTCTTCAAACCTCCTGCCCTCATTTCTATTCAACACGCACGCTCGCACACACACACACACACACTTACACACATCCCCATAGATCATCTCCAACACCTTAGTTAGGCACCCCTGCATCTCCCATACCCAAGGGATGCAGTGAAAAGTATTGTTTCTTGCGTGCTATACAGACAAAGCATACCATTCATAGAGAAAGAAATGAGAGAGCGCAGAATGTAGTGTTACAGTCACAGCTAGGGTGTAGAGAAAGATCAACTTAGATGGCAGCAGGGAAGAAGCGGTTCTTGAGTCGGTTGGTACGTGACCTCAGACTGTTGTATTTTTTTCCAGAGAAGGTGGAAGAGAGATTGTCCGGGGTGCGTGGGGTCTTTAATTATGCTGGCTGCTTTGCCGAGGGAGTGGGAAGTGTAGACAGAGTCAATGGATGGGAGACTGGTCTGGGTGATGGATTGGGCTACACTCACGACACTCCGTAGTTCCTTGCAGTCTTGGGCAGAGCAGGAGCCATACCAAGCTGTGATACAACCAGAAAGAATGCTTTCTATGGTGTATCTGTAAAGGTTGGTGAGAGTCGTAGCTGACATGCCAAATTTCCTTAGCCTCCTGAGAAAGTAGAGGCATTGGTGGGCTTTCTTAACTATAGTGTCAGCTTGGGGAAACTTAGTCCAGGATTTAGGGAAGGGCAGGGTGTTGATATCCGGTTTGTTGCGTGGATTCTCTGCACCAATAACCCCTTCCTGGCATAAATTGCCCAGCTTGCTGGCACGCTGCGTACCCACAGTGAATTTCCCCTACTTTGAACCCCAGTAGATTCTGCAAACCCCCATCCCTGGCCGCCTCCTCCAGCCTTGGATTAGCACGGGGAACCTCAGAAAGGCTGCACGGTGGATGGTTCTGTGTCCCTCAGTCAAATAGCTGACACAGACTGGGGGGAGTGAGACGGCGACCATTACAGCCAATGACACGCTGTTCGCAGTGTAGTCACTGTTGTAGGAAAGGCAATGTGTGCCCAGCCAGATCCCACACATCCAGATGATTGATAACTATAGTGCAGAAGTGTACGCTGTACGAAATAGGACCATCCCCTGTCTGCTCCCCATTTCCCTCGCTGTCTCCCTTGCTGTATCTCTCTCTCTCTCTCAATGTCTCTCTGTCTCCCTCTTTGTCTCTCTGTCTCCCTCCCTCTCTCTGTCTCCCTCTCTTTGTCTCCCCCTCACTGTCTCCCTCTGTCTATTTCTTTCTCTCAGTTTCTCCCTCTCTCTGACTCTCTCTGTCTCTCTCTCTCTCTCTGTCTCTCTCTCTTTCGCTCTCTCTCTCTGTCTCTCTCTCTCTCTCTGTCTCTCTCTCTCTCTCTGTCTCTCTCTCTCTGTCACTCTTTCTCTCTGTCTCTCTTTCTCTCTGTCTCTCTCTGTCACTCTTTCTCTCTCTCTCGGTCTCTCTCTCTCTGTCTCTGTCTGTCTGTCTATCTCTGTCTCTCTGTCTGTCTCTCTCTCTCTCTGTCTCTCTCTCTCTGTCTCTCACTCTCTCTCTCTCTGTCTCTCACTGTCCCTCTCTGTCTCTCTCTCTGTCTCTCGCTGTCCCTCTCTATCTCTGTCTCTCTCTGTCTCTCACTGTCCCTCTCTGTCTCTCTCTCTCTGTCTCTCTCTCTCTCTCTGTCTCTGTCTTTCTCTCTCTCTCTCTCTGTCTCTCGCTGTCCCTCTCTATCTCTCTCTCTGTCTCTCGCTGTCCCTCTCTATCTCTGTATCTCTCTCTCTCTCTCTCTCTGTCTCTCGCTGTCCCTCTCTGTCTCTCTCTCTCTCTGTCTCTCTCTCTCTCTCTCTCTGTCTCTCGCTGTCCCTCTCTGTCTCTCTCTCTGTCTCTCGCTGTCCCTCTCTGTCTCTCTATCTCAGTCTCTCACTGTCCCTCTCTGTCTCTCTCTCTCTCTGTCTCTCTCTCTCTCTCTCTCTCTGTCTCTCGCTGTCCCTCTCTATCTCTCTCTCTCTCTGTCTCTCACTGTCCCTCTCTGTCTCTCTCTCTCTGTCTCTCTCTCTCTGTCTCTCGCTGTCCCTCTCTATCTCTCTCTCTCTCTGTCTCTCGCTGTCCCTCTCTATCTCTCTCTCTGTCTCTCGCTGTCCCTCTCTATCTCTCTCTCTCTCTGTCTCTCGCTGTCCCTCTCTGTCTCTCTCTCTCTGTCTCTCTCTCTCTCTCTCTCTGTCTCTCGCTGTCCCTCTCTATCTATGTCTCTCTCTCTGTCTCTCACTGTCCCTCTCTGTCTCTCTCTCTCTGTCTCTCTCTCTCTGTCTTTCTCTCTCTCTCTCTGTCTCTCTCTCTCTCTGTCTCTCGCTGTCCCTCTCTGTCTCTCTCTCTGTCTCTCGCTGTCCCTCTCTATCTCTGTCTCTCTCTCTATCTCTGTCTCTCTCTCTCTCTCTCTCTGTCTCTCTCTCTCTCTCTGTCTCTCGCTGTCCCTCTCTATCTCTGTCTCTCCCTCTCTCTCTCTCTGCCTCTCTCTCTCTCTGTCTCTCACTGTCCCTCTCTGTCTCTCTCTCTCTTTTTCACAGTTAACACGGTGCCAGACGCGCCCCCTCCACTCCCTCTGTTTCTCGCTGTGTGATTGGCTCCCTTTCCTGGCCCTGTGTGTGGTTCGGAAACATTGAGTCAGGTTTCCTGTTTCTGGGCCAGTGGCTGATGGATGAAGTCGGACAGCGTGAAGGTTCTGACTGAGCACATGACAACATCAATAAGTAGGAGAGACTCTGCAGTTTGCCAGTGCTGCCTGCGGGTGATTCCTGTAATGGTTACGGGTCTGAATTAGTAACCAGAGTCCGTACCTTCAGCGCTGAGCCCTTTGTCAAACCAAGTTCAATGGATTTGTCATTTTGTGAGATGTCGGTTATCAGAAAAAATTTAATAACTTCACCAATTACACCAGAGAAAAGAGGCTGACACCCTTTCTGCTCTGACCTATCATAGAATCCCTACAGTGCAGAGGGAGGCCATTCAGCCCATCAAGTCTGCACCTGTAGAGTGGCTTACCTAGGCCCACCACCCCACCCTATCCCACGGCCAATGCACCTAACCAGCATGTCTTTGGAGTGTGGGAGGAAACTGGAGCACCCGGAGGAAACCCACGCAGACATGGGGAGAACGTGCAAACTCCACACAGACAGTGACCCAAGGCCGGAATTGAACCAGGGCCCTGACGCTGTGAGGCAGCAGTGCTAACCACTGTGCTGCAGTGCCACCCCATCTAAAGTTAACCTATAATTAGATAGAAAGACAGTAGGTAAACATTGGGCATGTGTAGTAAATACAGCCTTGCCAGTGACGCACTGTATGAGTCCCAGTGCCGTGTGTTCCACTTGCTTGAGTTTCGATGACAGGTTTCATCCCAATGCCCAGGGTGATGATGGGTTAAACAGACAAGGAAGCTTGCCGGGTCAGAGTTTGTGGGTCAGGGAGTGGTGGTGAAGAATGAAGCTCTTCCCTGGTTACAACTGGTTGTCGGGTGAGAATAGGGATAGGCTCAGCTGTGATGGCCCCAAGAGGCGAATAGCTGGTGGCTGACTGTTCGTGCAAGGAAGCAGCCACCTGGCAGAGGAGCCCATAGCATTTCAGGGAACAGCGTCAGGGACCCGGGTTCGATTCCAGCTTTGGGTCACTGTCTGTGTGGAGTCTGCACGTTCTCCCCGTGTCTGCATGGGTTTCCTCCGGGTGCTCCGGTTTCTCCCCACACTCCAAAGATGTGCAGGTTAGGTGCATTGGCCATGGTAAAATGTGCGGGGTTATGGGGATAGGGCGCAGGGGTAGGTGGCTAGGCAAGATGCTATTTTGGAGAGTCGGTGCAGACTCGATGGGCCAAATGGCCTCCTTCTGCACTATAGGGATTCTATGGTTCTCTGGAACTGTGATCAGATGTGGGATATGATGTGTTTCAATGGGTCAGCCAATTGGAGTGAGTTCCAAAATCTGCCATCCTTGTCTTGAATCTCCCCCTGTGGTGCACTGCATGCTGGGAGGACAAGTCGCAAGCTGCTGCCCTTTGACCCTTTGGCCAGGAGCCCTGATGCAGCATCTCTGGGTTAGTTGCTGCTGGAATCAAGCTCCCCAAGTTAAGGCAACTTCCCACTGTGTTAACTTGCATCTAGTGGGGACAGCACCTCTATTCCACTGCTGTCAGGAATTCCTGCTCCCCCATCCCAATTCTTGGTTTGTGTGTCACATGTTATTGAACTGTGGAAGCCCTCACACAAAACCCGTACTAATTCTGAATGCCTGTACGTGTGCATTTGTTTCCATTAGGGATGGTGAGACAACATTGAAGATTGAATGAACCTGTCCCTGCTGATTTTCCCTCAGTTGTTACCCTTGGACCCATCGTTTGTCCCTCAGATCAGATCAGCCAACAGACTGGCTATTGAGCTGTTTTTTATTCTTTCACAGGATGTGGGTGTCGCTGGCTAGAGCAGCATTTATTTGCCCATCCCTAAGGAGGTGGTGGTGAGCTGTTTTCTTGAACCGCTGCAGTCCCTGTGGTGTAGGTACACCCACAGGACTGTTTAGGGAGGGAGCTCCAGGATTTTGACCCAGCGACAGTGAAGGAACGGCCGATATATTCCCCGGTCAGGATGGTGAGTGGCTCGGAGGGGAACTTACAGGCGGTGGTGTTCGCAGGTATCTGCTGCCTTTGTCCTTCTAGATGCTGGAGGTCACAGGTTTGGAAGGTGCTGTCTAAGGAGCCTTGGTGAGTTCCTGCAGTGCATCTTGTAGATGGTACACACGGCTGATACTGTGCGTCGGTGGTGGAGGGAGTGAATGTGGTGGATGGGGTGCCAATCAAGCTTAGTGTTGAATGGTGTTGAGCTTCTTGAGTATTGTTGGAACTGCACTCATCCAGGTAAGTGGAATGTATTCCATCAGATGTCTGACTTATGTAGGTGGTGGACAGGCTTTGGGAGCCAGGAGGTGAGTTAGCTATCGCTGAATTCCCACCTTTGACCTGCTCTGGTAATCACAGTGTTTATATGGCAGGTCCAGTTCCGTTTCTGGTCAGTGGTAACCCTCAGGATGTTGATAATGGGGGATTCAGTGAATATCATGGAGTGATAGTTAGATTCTCTCTTGCTGGAGATGATCATTGCCTGGCGCTTGTGTGGTGCAAATGTTACCTGCCATTTTTCAGTTCAAGCCTGAATATCATCCAGGTCTTGCAGCGTATGGACACAGATGGCTTCAGTATCTGAGGAGTTGCGAATGGTGCTGAACATTGTGCAATCATCGGCGAACATCCCCTCTTCTGACCTTATGATGGAGGGAAGGTCATTGATGAAGCAGCTGAAGATGGTTGGGCCGAGGACACTGCCCTGAGGGACTCCTGTAGAGATGTCCTGGAACCGAGATGATTGGCCTCCAACCACCACAACCATCTTCCTTTGTGCCGGGTGTAACTCTAACCAGCGGAGAGATTTTCCCCTGATTCCCAGTTTGACTAGAGCTCCTTGATGCCACACTCGGCCAAATGCGGCCTTGATGTCACTCTCACCTCACCTCTTAGTTTTGTTTTGCCCATATTTGGACAAAGGCTGTGATGAGGCTGGGGGTTGAGTGGCCCTGGTGGAACCCAAACTGAGAGTCAGTAAGCAGGTTATTGCTGAGTAAGTGTCACTCGATAGCACTGTTGATGACCCCGTCCATCACTTTGCTGATGATCGAGAGTAGACTGACAGGCGATAAATTAGTCCTGCTATTTTGTGCACAGGACATACCTGGGCAATTTTCCACATTGCCGGCTAGGTGCCAATGTTCTCGCTGTACTGGAACAGCTTGGCTAGGGACATGGCAAGTTCTGGAGCACAAGCCCTCAGTACTATTGCTGGAATAATGTCAGGGCCTTTGCAGATATCCAGTGCCTTCAACCGTTGTCACATGGAGTGAATCGTATTGGCTGAAGACTGACATCTAGAGATGCTGGGAACCTCCAGAGGAGGCCGAGATGGATCATCCACTCGGCACTTCCAGCTGAAGATTGTTGCAAATGCTTCAGTCTTGCACTGATGTGCTGGGCTTCCCTATCATTGAGAATGAGGATAATTGTGGAGCCTCCTCCTCCAGTGAGTGGTTTAATTGTCCACCACCATTCATGACTGGATTTGGAGGGACTGCAGAGCTTGGATCTGATCAGTTGGTTGTGGGATCGCTTAGCTCTGTCTATCACACGCTGCTTCCATTGTTAGGCGCGAGTAATCCTGTAGCTTCACCAGATTGTCACCTGGTTTTTAGATATGCTTGGGGACAGCAGCATCTAAATGGCAAATGAATTTCACCTGCAGGTCATTGTGAGAGGTAAATAAGAGGTTGAATGGGGCGCTGACAAAGGGAAACAGCTTCACAAATCTTTAAAACATAGCAGC
Source organism: Mustelus asterias (assembly GCF_964213995.1). Classification (NCBI taxonomy): domain Eukaryota; kingdom Metazoa; phylum Chordata; class Chondrichthyes; order Carcharhiniformes; family Triakidae; genus Mustelus; species Mustelus asterias. The sequence goes on from NC_135821.1 coordinate 17,430,536, forward strand.
ACAGTTTTAAAAAATTCATCAAAATGCAATCAAAGCACGGGCTGATTTCTAGCATTTTTTATATTCGTCCATGGGATATGGGTGTCGCTGACATTTATTGCCCATCTCTAATGGCCCTTCAGCTGAGGGCGTTTAAGAGTCAGAACCACATTGCCTGGGCTCTGGAGTCACATGTAGGCCAGACCAGGTAAGGACGGCAGATTTCCTTCCTTAAAGGACATTGGTGAACCAGATGGGTTTTTATGACAATCAGCAATTGTTTCATGGTTATCCTTAGACTTTTAATTCCAGATTGTTATTGAATTCAAATTTCACCATCTGCCATAGTGAGATTCGAACCCAGGTCCCCAGAGCAGTATCCTAGGTCTCTGGCTTACTAGTCCAATACCACTCTGCCACTGCCTCCCCGGTCTTAAATTTGTAGAGAAAAAGATGTAGATGGAGAAGGCGCAAGAAGGATTTACTATCACGCCACCTGAGAGATTGGCTCAGAATGAACAGATTGGCCTTTTAAACCCCTAATATGGAGGCCATCTGGTCCTGGGTGATTGTCGCTCTTTTGTGACATTATTTTCTTCATTATTGTTATTTTGCTCAGATTAAATTCTGTGAATCCTTATTCAGTAATAATTAACCTCGGATGTCCGTCATGATGTCTTGTTGGTCTGCTGTAAATACTCCCACAAACATTTATTTAATGCATCTTCCATTCCTTTATTTTCATTTACAGTATCACTGTTATCAGTTTAAGGGACCCAGACTAATCCCCTTTCTTTGTGTAATTGTAAAAGATTTTTGTGTTGATTTTGATAGCTCTTGCAAGTTTCATCTCATTCTCCTTTTTTGTCCCATCTGTTTTGTTACTTCTTGTAACCATTTGCCAGGATGTGTTATTTTTGTATTTTTATATTTTTATTTTTGTTTTCTGTTGCCCCGTTCAGTCGTTCGTGGCTGCTTTCTTTGCCAAGTAGAACTCTTCCCCTGTTAAGAGGGATAAACTGGTTCTGTATCACTTTAAAGGGAGTTCTTGTGTCTCAGTTGGTAGTGTCCCAGCCAGAACCTCTGGGAGTCCACTTGTTGGCCAAGGAAGGTGCATTCGTAATAAGGCCTAATTGCAGGGGGTAATAGCAGGAGAGAGAGTCATCTGGTCATCCGTGGCTGATGTGGAGTGGCTATAGCCTCACGTTTTTCCCCTCTGCCAAGTCAGTCCGTGTTTAATGTTTTCCTTTCTCTGCCTCCCAGTGTCACCCTGTGCTGAAAGCTTTCATGTGCGGCTCTCTGAGTGGGACCTGTTCGACGCTGCTCTTCCAGCCTCTCGACCTGGTGAAGACTCGTCTCCAGACTGTGCAGAGTTCCGTCAATGGGTACGTGTTTTCACGGTGGCGCGGTGTCCCGAGGACTGTGGGAGTGAGCAGTCTCAGAGGGTGTGTGGCTCCGGGTATGGGGGAATAGGTGGTCTCGGAGGAGGGGTCACAGGTCAGTAATAAAGCTATCACATGTTGCTGAACTCACTCCCTGTCTGACACTGTTGTGAGGGCGCAGACCATCAAGCTCACTGCTTGCATCCCTCACATAGCTATACCCCGCTTCAGACATGAAGCTCCAGGACTTGATCCCCACTGGTCTCTACGGTCAGAGTCAGACTTTGTTTCTATGTTCTTGGAGTTGTGCAAACCTTGCACTTGGATGGTGTGTGGGCGTCTGTGGCTCTATAACCCCAGCAGGGACGTGGAGATAGTTGGGAGCAGGAGGGACAGAGAGTATCACACCATCCAGGCCACCACCTAACCCATTGTTGAAGACGCACAGCAGAGCTTGGGTGGTAGACGTCACAAATCAGCCCTCCTCCTCGCTCCGATAGCTGTCTTGGCCAATAGATTTACATTCAAATGGGGCAAAGGGGACAATGCGACGGGATAGAGTATGCTTTTCAAATGTGTTTTAGGAATTTTCACATTTGTATATCGCCTTTCTCGTTCCCAATGTCACAAAATGGTTTACAGCTGCCAGGTAGTTTTTGATGTGTGGCCGCCATTTTGTAGCGGACGCTGGTGGCCATTTTACACACAGCAAGATCCCACAACTGTGGCGTTGAGCAGACAATCTCTTTTGATGGTGTCAATTGAAGGGTAAATGTTGGTCAGTATCTCCATGGGGTCGCAGGCATCCAACAGAGAGGGGCAGACGGGGCTGTGTGTTTAACGTCTCATTCACAAGATGACATTGATGACAGTGCAGCCCCCCACCCCCTGCCCCAAGCTAGATTAGGGACCCCTGGCGTGGGACTTCAACCCAAAAGCTCCAGCAACTGCAAGTTACAGAACACGGTGGCACAGTGGTTAGCACTGCTGCCTCACAGCGCCAGGGACCCGGATTCGATTCCCGCCTTGGGTCACTGTCTGTGTGGAGTCTGCACATTCTCCCCGTGTCTGCGTGGGTTTCCTCCGGGTGCTCCGGTTTCCTCCCACAGTCCGAAAGACGTGCTGGTCAGGGTGTGCATTGGCCGTGCTAAATTCTCCCTCAGTGTTACCCAAACAGGCGCCAGAGTGTGGCGACTAGGGGATTTTCACAATACCTTAGTTGCAGTGTTAATGTAAGCCTACTTGTGACTAATAAATAAACTTTTACAGCGACTTAACCCTTTGTAGCCCAGGAGATTTGATTTGGGGATGTTTTTGTGTTTTAGATCTGGCCGGGTTGGAATGATTGCCATCTTGTTGAATGTCATTCGCACTGAGCGAATAATCGGACTGTGGAAAGGAGTCTCTCCGGTACGTGAGTGATGGACGCGGTGTCCATGTGCACTTACCCCGTGTTTTACCCTCTTTGTGGAAAACGTGGTTTCAATGCTTAGGCAGCAGTGGGAATGCTTCACTTAACCCTGGGGGTCCCTGCCGAAACTTGTGTGTGCAGAGCGGGGCGCCACTAGAACCATTCAGTGGAAAATAGGTTGAGGGGGGAGCGGAGATGAACGAGGGGTGCAGAGGGAAATGGAGCAAAGGCGGGGAATGGAATTAAGATAAGGATCAGCCACAACCATTGAATAGTAGAACGGCCGTAAGTGCTGAATGGCCTCCTCCTGTGCAATCAAACAGGACCCTGGTAAGCTGGTCCGGGATGCTTCAGTGGATTGAGACAAAGAATCTGAATCAGCAAAGGAAGCCATTTGGCCCATTGAGCCTCTGCTGGTGCTAGCTGTCCAAGTGCTGTCCTATTCACCCCTCCTTTCTCTGTCCCTAGAACACAGGTCCCTGCATTCGCCACCCATTTCCCTCCTCCAGCCTATCTGTTCCTTCCTCCATAGCCAAGGGTAGTTGGGACCAGCGCAGACAGGGGATTGAACCTGGAATCTTCCGGGTCTGTGCGATGTTGGGAGTAAACTGGACAGTGGTAGCAGCAGCTGTACCCATTGCCCATCAGGGAGCGTGACCTGCCAAGTATCCCTTTCCCACCTCATCCCTCATGGCACAGTGGTTAGCGCCGCTGCCTCACAGCGCCAGGGAACAGGGTTCGATTCCCGGCTTGGGTCACTGCCTGTGCGGAGTCTACACATTCTCCCCGTGTGTGCGTGGGTTTCCTACGGGTGCTCCGGTTTCCTCCCACAGTCTGCCGGTTAGGTGCGTTGGCCGTGCTAAATTCTCCCTCAGTGTTACCCGAACAGGAGTGTGGCAACTAGGGGATTTTCACAGTAACTTCATTGCGGTGTTAATGTAAGCCTACTTGTGACACTAATAAATAAACCAGAGCTGCCTTTTCCTTTTAGCATGTGTTACAAGCTGTGTTGTGACTGTATAAACTGACCCTGAGCCTCACAGCCGATTCCTCTTTTTATCTCCCATCTCCCTGGGTCCAGTCGTTTGTCCGATGCATTCCCGGAGTTGGGATTTACTTCAGCATGCTCTACTCCATGAAGCAACAGTTCTTCAGGTGAGAAGGAGATACCTTTGGATCTTTGGATATTTCGTCACACTGTTTAACTTCAAACCTGGCTTTGGAACCCACCCCGAGGAAGTTGCCTGTCTCTCTCTGCTGGATGTGAAATTGTGGCAGGTTCCTGGCTGGCGTGAAGCTGTAACAGTCGGTTCAGCACCGAACCGCGGGGAGGGGAGAGGCTCTCTTTCAGAGTTGGGGCAGAGTAGAGGAAGTACTCTTGTACCTCATGCTTTACCTCCCTCGGGAGTGTTTGTTGGGGACGGTACAGACGGAGAAGCCCCCTCCACGCGCCCCCTGCAGCCGGTTTGGACGGTCAAACAGGTAAGTTTGTTCCGGGGGAAGCTCCTCCAATCACAGGCTGATTCCCCCACCCTCCGCCCCCACGGTTGACAGGCTCATTGCTGAGCCTATCAGCAGCAAATGTGGGACAGAAACATTCTGTGATTGGAGGAGTGTGATCATGAGATGCGGGGAGTTGAGGAAAGGCGTACCGGCGTTATGGTGTACCGGGAAACGGGGCCGGTGTTACGGTATGCCGGGAAACGGGGCCGGTGTTACGGTGTGCCGGGAAACGGGGCCGGTGTTACGGTATGCCGGGAAACGGGGCAGGTGTTATGGTGTACCGGGAAACGGGGCCGGTGTTACAGTGTGCCAGGAAACGGGGCCGGTGTTACGGTATGCCGGGAAACTGGGGCCAGTGTTACAGTGTGCCGGGAAACGGGGCCGGTGTTACGGTATGCCGGGAAACGGGGCCAGTGTTACGGTGTGCCGGGAAATGGGGCCGGTGGGACAGTGTGCCGGGAAACGGGGCCAGTGTTACAGTGTGCCGGGAAACGGGGCGGTGGAACAATGTGCCGCAGAGTGGGGCGGAGAAACCGTGTGCCGGGAAACGGGGCGGAGAAACAGTGTTCCGGGAAACGGGGCGTTGGAACAGTGTGCCGGGAAATGGGACGGTGTAACAGTGTGCCGGGAAACAGGGTGTTGGAACAGTGTGTCGAGAAACAGGGCGGAAAAACAGCGTGTCGGGAAAGGGAGCGGTGTAACAGTGTGCCGGGAAACGGGGAGGTGAAACAGTGTGCCGGAGGGTGGGGCAGGGAACAGTGTGCCGGAGGGCGGCGTAGAGAAACAGTGCGCCGGAGGGCGGGGTGGAGAAACAGTGTGCCGGAGGACAGTGCGGAGAAACAGTGTGCCGGAGGACAGTGCGGAGAAACAGTGTGCCGGAGGGCGAGGCGAAGAAACAGTGTGCCAGGAAACAGGGTGGTGAAACAGTGTGCCGGGAAATGGGGCGGTGGAACAGTGTGCCTGGAAACAGGGCCGGTGAAACAGTGCCGGGAAACTGGGTGGTGAAATAGTGTGCCGGAAAACGGGGCGGTGAAACTGTGCCGGGAAACTGGGCGGTTAAACAGTGTGTCGAGAAACATGGCGGTGAAAGTGTGTGCCGGGTAACGGGTCGGAGAAACAGTGTGCAGGGAAACGGAGCGGTAAAACAGTGTGCCGGGAAACGGGGCATTGGTACAGTGTGCCTTGAAACAGGGCCGGTGAAACAGAGCCGGGAAACTGGGTGGTGAAATAGTGTGCTGGGAAACGGGGCAGTCAAACAGTGTGTCGAGAAACAGGGCCGTGAAAGTTTGGGCCGGGAAACGGGGCGGAGAAACAGTGTGCCGGGGAATGGGGCGGAGAAACAGTGTGCCGGAGGGCGGTCCGTAGAAACAATGTTCTGGGAAAGGGGGCGGTGAAACTGTGTGCCGGGAAACGGGGCAGTGAAACAGTGTGCCAGGGAATGGGCTGGGGCGGGGGGGGGCGGTTAACTGTGTGCCGGGGAACGGGCTGGGTCGGGGGGAGGGGGGGGGGCGGTTAACTGTGTGTCAGGGAACGGGGTGGGTGGATAACAGTGTGTCAGGGAACGGGGTGGGGGGTAACAGTGTGTCAGGGAACAGGGTGGGGGGTAACAGTGTGTCAGGGAACGGGGTGGGGGGTAACAGTGTGTCAGGGAACGGGGTGGGTGGATAACTGTGTTGGGGGAACGGGGTGGGGGGTAACAGTGTGTTGGGGGAACGGGGTGGGGGGTAACAGTGTGTTGGGGGAACGGGGTGGGGGGTAACAGTGTGTTGGGGGAACGGGCTGGGGGGTAACAGTGTGTTGGGGGAACGGGGTGGGGGGTAACAGTGTGTTGGGGGAACGGGCTGGGGGGTAACAGTGTGTTGGGGGAACGGGCTGGGGGGTAACTGTGTTGGGGGAATGGGCTGGGGGGTAACAGTGTGTTGGGGGAACAGGCTGGGGGGTAACAGTGTGTCAGGGCCACTTTGAGGAGACGCTGGCTTTGAGGCCTTTGTGATGTTGTGGAGCCCCAAGTCAGTGGAAATGGTGGTGATTTTTCCTGTGGTGAGTGGGAGATCGAGCGTGTGTGTGAGAGAGAGAGAGTATGAGTGTGTTGGGGGGGGGAATGAGAGAGAGTGAGTGAGTGTGGAGGGGTGAGAGTGAGAGATTGAGTTAGTGTGTTGGGGAAAGTACCCCAAATATCAGGTTTCTCTCTCACTCTCAACCCTACACACCAAGACACACAAACACACTCACACTCCCCCAACCACACACAATAACCCCTCATACGCTGCACATTTTTATCACTCTTTTAAATTTAACAGTCTATTACACTTGCGTTCCTTTACTTTTGCTCAGAAATCATTTCTTAAATATGCTCCACCCCACTTTTGTTTTGAAATGTAGTTTATTGTGCCACACCTTACCGTTCCAAAATATTCAAATTGGCCCCTTGAGTGAAGGTAATATGCAAAAAAGTTGGACAACCCTGGTGTAAAGGGAGCTTTACTCTGTATCTAACCCCGTGCTGTCCCTGTCCTGGGAGTGTTTGATGGGGACAGTGTAGAGGGAGCTTTACTCTGTATCTAACCCCGTGCTGTACCTGTCCTGGGAGTGTTTGATGGGGACAGTGTAGAGGGAGCTTTACTCTGTATCTAACCCCGTGCTGTACCTGTCCTGGGAGTGTTTGATGGGGACAGTGTGAGAGGGAGCTTTACTCTGTCTCTAACCCCGTGCTGTCCCTGTTCTGGGAGTGTTTGATGGGGACAGTGTGAGAGGGAGCTTTACTCTGTATCTAACTCCGTGCTGTCCCTGTCCTGGGAGTGTTTGATGGGGACAGTGTGAGAGGGAGCTTTACTCTGTATCTAACTCCGTGCTGTCCCTGTCCTGGGAGTGTTTGATGGGGAGAGTGTAGAGGGAGCTTTACTCTGTATCTAACTCCGTGCTGTCCCTGTCCTGGGAGTGTTTGATGGGGACAGTGTGAGAGGGAGCTTTACTCTGTATCTAACCCCGTGTTATATTTGCTGTTGGCGTGTTTGGAGCATTTACAGGGAGCTCTATAGGTGTGGTGGGGGGGACAGTTTCTCCAGACTTTTTGGGGGAGTGGGTCTCCAGGTCTTTCGTTTCTTCAGAAGTACAGAGGGACAGTTAGAAAATTGGAAGCTCCCACAAAGTCTGGGGTGACACCAGGACACTTGCGATAAATCTCGGCAGGTCCAGCTCCCGCTTTTCATTGGTGTGTGATTTGGGATGTGAGGTGTGCAGCTGCTGTGACTGTGAGAGTGAATGTAAAGAGGTGTACTCCCAAGAAATGTGGTGGGAGGTGGGGGGTTATACGACGCTGAAACCTGTGTTTGACCCCAGTACAGCAGCAGTAAGGCTGTACAGTCCGTCCAGGATAAATGACAAGTGGAAGGGAGGTCAGTCGGCTGTGCTGGGGTTGGGGGCAGGGGAGGGAGAGAGGTGTTCTGGATGATATCAGGGTGGAAGCCTTTGCTTTCCCCACAGTTCCTGAGATGCCGTGTCCGAGCTCCCCGCCACCCGGCCTGACCCTCCGCCCAGTGATGATGTCTTAAAAACTGTTTTTCCTCTCCAGCGAGAGAAACCCAACGGCGCTGGAGTCGGTGGGTCTGGGTGCAAGCGCTCGCACAGTGGCGGGCATCTGCATGTTACCCGTGACCGTGGTGAAGACTCGATACGAGGTGAGTTTTGACGCCACGTCCTGACTGCAGGGATTTTCAAAGCTGTTTGGTGGATGTGTGGCAGGCACTGGCAGGACGGAGCAGCGGGTATTTAACTGGAATATATATCCCACTCACGCAGCCCGCACATCGACATGGCGTTAAACAGAAAGCAGAATAATTAAAAGACAGGAACGGGACTTTTTAAAGACGGTTTTGGAAGTCCAGGCTGAAGGGAGGGAACAAACCCCTCCTGTCTGAAAATACGTGGCCTCCAGTTCCAGTGGGCCTTGCTTGTAAAACCACCAAACCAGCTCTGATTAGGCTCTGCAGCCCATTGTAGGAATTGGAACGGCTCACTCTACCTTCCGAGATGGGGCTGGAATTCATTCCTTTCATAGACCAATCCCTGGCTTGTTTAATTCTGCTTTCAGCCTCTACAGCCTGCTTGGATCCCTCTTCCAAATAGTTTATATCCCTGATTTCCCCTCCCGCCCACTCTTTCTAAAGCCTCTGTAAACACAGCTCCTTGGTTATGTCGTCTGCCTCACACACACACATCCTCTGCCTAAGATGTTCCCCTTTCTGCTCACGTCCCCCTGAGCTGTGTTGCACACGAGAACAGGTTGCGAAGAGAGCCCCAGTCTAGAGATTGCAAGCAGGAGTGCCGCTTGCATGTGTTTGCTGGAGCTGGCCCATTGCTAACAGTAGCAGGGAGCCAGAGAAAGGCACAAAGAAGACCTCCCCACCCTCCCCCCAATTACTGCCCCCTTCCCCAAGTAACCACCAATGTTCCAAAGCCAAGCGGGCTGTAACTGGGACACTCAGAGTTTCAGCTGTGCCTAGGTTCCCTTGTTGCACGAGTGATTACCTTAACCAGGGTTATGCATTCGAGCCAGTGTTGAAGATTATTGTTACTGTTTGAGGAAGAGCAGGATGTGTCCTCGCTTGTCCCTGGACATTGTTGTTCCTTTGGCCCAAACCAACTTGACCGCTTGCTTGACAAAATGGCTGCCATCTCTGCTGGGCATTTGAACACCTGTGCGTGAAATTCCTGGAGATGTTGGAAAAAAAGACTTTAGGTCTGTAATAAAGTCTTTGATATCCTCTGGATCTCCCAAAGCGTTTGACAGCCAATGAATTTGCAGCCTGATGAGCTGGGAGGTGGGCAAATATGGCAGCCAGGAAGTGCAAAGCAAGATCCCACTAACCACAATATGATGCTAACTGGATAATCTGTTATTACATGTTGTTACAATGAATTCACAGCCTGGTGAGTTCGGAGGTGGGCAAATGTGACAGCCAGGAAGTGCAAAGCAAGATCCCACTAACAACAGTACGGTGATAACCGGATAATCTGTTATTACATGTTGGTTGGTTGAGGGATAAAGGCCGGGACACCAGGAAACTCCTCTGCTCCCTGAATAGTGACTGGAATATTTAATATCTATCTGAGCGGACAAGGAAGCTCAGTCTAATGTCTGCCAAAGGATGCTGCCTACGACAGTGGGTGACAGAAGGATTAGAGGGGACATGAGGAAAAAACCTTTTATGCATAGGGTGGTGGGTGTCTGGAATTCGCTGCCTGAGTTGGTGGTGGAGGCAGAGACCCTAAACGCCTTTAAAAAGTACCTGGATCTGCACCTTAAGTGCTGTAAGCTACAAAGCTACGGACCGTGTGCAGGAAGATGGGATTAGAAAGGACACATGGGTCTCTTTGGGTCAGCATGGGCAAGATGGGCCGAGTGGGCCCCTTCAGTATCATTTCTATGGTTCTATAATGATGCAGCACTGGTGGGTCAGCCTGGCTTACATGCTGAAGCGGGGTCTGAAGTCGGCTGCTGCACTGACCTCTCAGAACCCCCTCGCGGTGACTGAAGGACGCCGGCGTCCCAAGAGCAAGGAAACAGCAGAGGAACATTCATCGCTTCTTTAACTAGATGTGTGTGTGGGTGGGTGCTCGGGGAGATGGGAAATCAGGAAATGAGAAGAGAGAATGAATCGTGTGTGTCTATGTCCACAGAGTGGGAAGTATCGGTACGAGAGTGTATTTGGTGCTTTGAGAAATATCTACAAGACGGAGGGCACACGGGCACTGTTCAGTGGACTGACAGCTACACTCCTGCGTGATGCCCCCTTCTCTGGGGTTTACCTGATGTTTTACACACAGACCAAGAAAGCAATGCCTGAAGGTGGGTGTGGGCTTGATGTTGCCTCAATGAAAGTACTTTATTGGGAGTGGTTTTTGGTACAGATAGTTCTTACAGTGCATCATGTTTTTCAAAAATTATTTCACACTACTGATATCTCCCCTCTGACAACTGGTCTGATCTAGCTGACCATTCAGGCTAAAGTCTACCTGTTACAAACCCTGTCAGATGATAGATATCATTTTTTCCATGTGCAAGATGATAGTGTTTCAAGAGACTCTGATACTTAGAATTCACTATTTGAAAAGGCAGTAGAATCAGTGGTGGATTCAGTATTAACTTTGAGAAAGGAATTGCTGAAAATATGTTACAAATAGAACAATTGCAAGGCTGTGGAACAAAGGGAGGGGTGGGTCTAACCCTGACAGTTCTTTCAAATAGTCTCTGTGCTCCAATGGTCTGTGACCTGCTGCATAGTGGAATCCAGTGGTTGTGATTGCAACTAAATTGTGAGAATTGACAGAATGCAATGGGAAATGTTGACATAGCAGAATCGAATGGGAAAAGTTAACCAAAACCCATGACCACTAGTCACGTTTGTCAATAGTAAATGGTTGCACAAAACGATTCATAGAGTTTATTTATTATTGTCACGAGTAGGCTTACATTAACACTGCAATGAGGTTACTGTGAAAATCCCCTAGTTGCCACACCGGCACCTGTTCGGGGACAGAATCACAGAATACTACAATGCGGAAGGGGTCCTTTGGTCCATCGAGTCTGCACTGACGCATGAAAGGTACACTGAGGGAGAATTTAGCACCTAACCAGCACGTCTTTCGGATTGTGGGAGGAAACCGGAGCACCCGGAGGAAACCCACGCAGACACAGGGAGAACGTGCAGACTCCGCACAGACAGTGACCCAAGCTGGGAATTGAACCCGGGTCCCTGGCGCTGTGAGGCAGCGGTGCTAACCACTGTGCCACCGTGCCGCTCCAGAGAGACAAGCAAACATGTTAATTGACAGGGTGGTTGGGATCACAAAAGGGGATGACTGGGTTGCTTTATATGGCCGGAGCTGATTTTTGCCTCTTGTCTTTCAGAGCGGTTTGATGCACCAATTGTCCCTTTGATCAACTTCAGCTGTGGCATCTTTGCTGGCATTTTGGCATCTTTGGCGACACAGCCAGCTGATGTCATAAAAACACATATGCAGCTCTCTCCCCAGAAGTACCGACGGGTCAGACACACCATCATCTTCATCTTTGAGGTGCGGCCATTTGGCAACATTCATTTCCCGCTGTGTTCTCCAACTGCTGCCTTATCTTCAACCAGCCCTTCCTCTTCAAACGTCCTCCTTTCTGCTCGCTCCATTCTGCCTTCCACTGTGTACTTGGTCCTGTACAGGCCTCGGGTGAAACCTCTCAACACATTCCTCGAGAGATGCTCCTGTCACTACCTAGCCCTCGTCACCTTTACCACTTGTCTTTAACCTCCAATCCCTGACCAATTCCTCTGTTAACTCCCTTCTATATCCCTGTGGCCCTGTTCCTACCTGTCTCCAGTAATCACCACTACTTACCTCTACCTTGGCCCCTCTGTTCTTCCTCATTTACATGTTATCCCTCAGCAACAACATCTAGAAGCCTGGGGCTGGCTTCCCTGGGTACTCTGCCACCCTGTATTCCAAGCTCCTGTGGCTGTGGCCCTAACACAAATTAAGCGTTTATTTTGACTGTCATAAGAACATAATCACCAATGCGTCCACTATCTCAACAGCCACTCTGCAATGTAAATCATCTGGTTCAGGCAATTTATCAACCTTCGATCAATTTTTTGAGTCATACTTCTTCTTTAATACAGTGCGGCCCCGTTATAACGCAATGGTTGAGGTCCATAAAATGTTATCGCGCAAAAAGTGCAGTCGCGCTAAATCGGGGTCGCGCTAAATTTGCCAATTTTTTGCGGGGAAAAAAAGGGTCCAATGTATTCATCGTGTTATATCCGAATTCGTGCTAAATCGGGGTGGGTTAAATCGGGGTTCCACTGTATTAATTTCTTTCAGTTCCTTATTTTCACAAATCCTTTGGTTTGTTAGTATTTCTGGGAGATTTTGTGTGCCTTTCTCCGTGAAGACAGAAACAAAGTAATTGTTTCGTTTCTCTGCCGTTTCCCTATTCTCCACTATCAATTCTCCTGTCTCTACCTGTAATGGAGCAACACTTCTCCTTGCTGATCTTTTCCTTTTCACATACCAAAAGAAGTTTTTATGTTTCTCGCTAACTTGTATTCATATTCTCCCTTTCTGTATCAGTTTCTTGGCTCTCCTTTGCTGAATTCTAAAACGTTCTCAATCCTCGGGCTGATCACTGTTTGTGGCAACATTATAATTCACTTCCTGTAATTTAGTACAGTTGTTAACTCCTTTAGTTAGCCATGGTTAATTCACCTTTCCGGTTGGGTTTTTGTATCTTAGAGGAATGTACATTTGTTGAAGACCATGTAATACTTTTTTAAATATTAGCCATTGCCTGTCCATCGTTAAATCTTTTGTTTTGCCAATCACCATAGTCCACTCCATTTCGATCTGTGCTCCTACACCACACACTTTTCCCATTGAGGACATTGCTAACCTGCTCTGACCCAACCCCACAGAAGCTCAACCTGTCTTCCCAACATCTTGAGGTTTGACTTTTCCAATCTTCCCAGCTCTACCCTTCCAACTCATAGAATCATAGAATCTACAGTGCAGATGGAGGCCATTCGGCCCATCGAGCCTGCACCGACAACAATCCCACCCAGGCCGAATCCCCATAACCCCAAATATTACCCTCCTAATCCCCCTGACACTAAGGGGCAATTAGCATGGCCAATCCACCTAAGCTGCACATCTTTGGACTGTGGGAGGAAACTGGAGCACCCGGAGGATTCCTTTTCACGCCAAGTCTCATGTGGCCATTCTTCCCATCCATGCCAAGCTCTGCTGGCCCTCTGTACCCCTCACAAATCCAATTCAAAATTCTCACGTACTCTCCCTGGTCAGCACCCTGTTAGTGATCTTCAGCCAGAGGCCTTTGCTTAATCTCTCTTCCCAACCTCCAATAAGTACTTTGCTTCACTCCCTCTCTCCACTGTTAAAAGTCTCTCAGCCCCCCGCCATTTCCGATTATCTCTTTCTTTGTGTCCACCTAATCCCGAGAGATATCTGAACTGGAAGAGAAAGAGAAAGTGCAATGGGAGCTGGTTGGGGGAGGAGACAAGTGTAAGAAGCATTGACGTAGCTCGGGCAGTCACTGCATTAAATGAGATCTTAGTTGCTGCTAGATGGGTGGGAAAAAGGGTGAAGGGAGCAAGAGGGAGGAGGATAATGGAGATAGATCAGGAGATGAAGAAACCAATTTGGAGTCCTCTAGTGACCAGTGTTGGTGTTTCTAGTGGACTGAGAGCCAGTTATCTGCAAACAACAGCTGACACTTTTATGGTGTCTTTAACAGTAAAATGACCCAAGCTGCTTCATTGAAGTGTTACTGTGGAAATTAAAATGTTCAGATTGAAGTTTCATAGTTTGGAAATTAAATTGTGCAGAAGTTAAAGAGTTCAAATTAAAATGTCCTGCCTTCTCTGTGCAATAGTGGAAGATGTTTATCAGCTTACTGACCTTCAAAAGGAGTCAATCTCTGCTATTTCTTCACAGGCCCCCATAACATTTTTCTTTTTCGGCCTTCATCAGAGGCTGAGCAAGACCAGATTTTTTTTCCATAACAAATACCAAAGGCAAGATATGGGGATATGCTATGCAAATGAAGGATTAGCAGAAGTCAATTTTTCATCAAATGAGAAAGGGCGCAAGGCTGGGATTTAATTGGCAAATATATATGTCAATGAAAGATGTGAAAAATCTCTTATTCCTGATTTGCTGTAATTGACTATAACTGCTGAGCTGTTTCTCTGTGAACTCAGACCTGCTCCGGCCATCCCCTGGACGGAAGGGGTTCTCCTTGTGCACAAATAATTAAAGACCTTGCATTGGATGCATGGTGTCCAGTGCTGTTTGTGTTAAGAGTTGACTGAGTGCCTTTAGATTGCTGTGTGACACTATCAAACAGAAGACCAACATTGAGCCACGTCTCGCGATATTAGGGCAGGTGGCCAAAAGCTTGGTGAAAGAGGGTGGTTTTAAGTAGGGTCTTCAAGGGGAAAGAGATAGGTGGAGAGTTTAGGGAGGAAATCCAGAGCTTAGGGCCCAGGCAGCTGAAGGCAGGGCTGCCACTGGTGGGATGGAGGGAGGGGGAGAATGGATGGAGAAGAGGGCAGAGTTAAAAGAATGTAGGGATCTTGGACGTTTGGAGGTTTGGATGAGGTTGGAGTGATAAAGAGAAGGGAAATGCCACGGAGGGATTTTAGCAGGGGGATGAGAATTTGAAAATGGAAGCCTTTGTGGAACAGGAGGTCAGCAAGAACAGAGCTGCTGAGCTTATGGAGGGTGCAAAGTGGGACGACAACCCATGAGAGCAGTGGAACAGTCCTCGAACTTGGCAAAAGGGAAGAATTAAACTGAGCTCTTTCTCAATGGAGTCTTGATTGGATTTATTAGCAACAATAACATTGTTCCTCTCCCTTTCCCTCCTCAGAACCATGGCATGGTGGGCTTTTTCCGGGGTGCTGTTCCGCGGTCGTTGCGTCGATCACTAATGGCAGCCATGGCCTGGACAGTTTACGAACAAATGATGACCAAGTTGGGTCTCAAGTCATGAAAAGCCAGGCAGTTAAATGAAGGACTGTTGGATAATGGAGGGCAGAGGGTGAAGGTTTTGTTTGTCAAGACTTCAGTAGGGGCTGGAGCCTTTGAAAGTGAACAATGGTACTTTTTATTTTGGTTTAAAGAATTTGCTTCATAGCAGAGTGGAGCTTACACTGTTTGAATCTGTGCCAGAGAGTTCCTGGTAAATGTACGCACATATCTACAGATGCCAAGTGTTTTGTAACCTCGTAAACTCTTTGCTGTTCCCCGGGGTTATGTAACAGGCAAAGGCCACCTGTTTGTAACTCTGGACCCAAACCTGACCTTTTCCCGATTAGTTGGCGCTTTTCAGAGTTTCTGGGCCCGTGCCAGTGGAAACTGAGCAGTGAGGCAGAGGTTATTAAAATACTCCACTCGTAGCCACTTGATAGGAGCTGCACGCAACTCCTGCTCATGCTGTATCGGGGGGATAAAGTCTGGTTAAATAACAGACTGGGGAAAGTTTACTGTCAGCGCCCTTAGCATGAGGTGCAAGAACCCAGAGCTGCGCGTGTCTGGAGAACTATTGCGATCTTCACAATCTCGGCCGCATTTAGCACCTGTTGGTTACTCCTGAAAGGAAAGTGGCTGAACGCACCACCCTTTACCCTAGTGCACTGGGAAGGGAGCCCCTTGTCTGAGTTGGGTCAGCAGTAGGGTTTCTGCAATTGGCTTCAGCATCTTTTGAGTTGTGTGAAAGGGGAGTCACCTCTTCATTAACCCTGTCCAGTCACGTGGGCGACAACAGAGGACAGGAGAGGCTGTGATGCCCCTTGAGGTTGAATAGCCTGTCAGTACTCAGCAATGAAGAATGGCCTCTTAGGTGTCCAATAACACAAGGACGAGGCAGTATCTTTAATGACCAACCAGGGAGACCAGTTAGCGCAGAAACTGTCTGCCCAGTTAGTCTTCTGTACGTCGGACAAGAGATACCAGAGCTTCGATCAGCATCCGACTGTCCCAGTCGCAGTCTGAGGACATTCATACTGATTCATTTCATTAAATTGTGGAGCCCATTTCATTTCCCAGGTGTGTTGTGTTGGTATTTTAGGGATCGGAGTTTAGTGTGAGCTGCAAAGAAGTAACTGCTGTGCTTGGGCGAGGCTGTGTATGTTTGTCATTGTGTGGCAGCCAGTCAGATCCTTTGCCCCTCCACTCCCAGAGCACACCGCACAGCAGCCTCATGTGTTGAGCTTTCTGCGTTTCCGAGGTCCCTGTGCACCCAGTTCGCCGAAGGTGAGCCCTGTCTTTCCCCCCCTTCCTTTCACGCACACCTCCCCCCAAGCCCGGGCAGGAGTTAAACATTTGTAGCAGTGTGCCAATTTAACTCGCCAAACCCTGCAGCCTCCTCCCCGTCCTTCTGCCTCACACCATCCTGCAGCTTGGTCTTCAGTGAAGGACCCGCTCACTGAAATCTCACATCCCACTCTTTACCCACATATCCTCGTTCCCCCTTTACAGCTGCAAGCAGAGGCTGGTTGTGCCACTGTGGGGAGGAGCCCCAGGTGAGTCCTTTGCCTGGAGATTGGGAGTGGAGAGGAAATTGTTTAGAATTGAGCAGCTTTGTTAGCTTGGGGCAAGAGCAGGGCAGAGCGTGCAGGCAGACAGGATGCAGATGAAAAGGAGAGTTTCATTGGAAATTGGATCATATACTTTTCAACAGCGCATCAGAGTTTATCTTAATATCACAGTTGCTGAATTATAAGAAGGTACTTTTATCTCCGTAATGTCCAGTCTGTCTAAGTTACCTTTGTGTCTGGACGATAGCTGTGTGCACTGCTGTCTGAGGATTAAAATAAGTTACAACTTTTCAGAGAGAAAGGACAAACAACAATTGTTTCTTTGAGTGCGAGTCGCACAGAGCAGTGAATGAACTTTGGAATATTCTGAAGTCCGGTGGTCAAATTGTGTAAGGCTTCCAGTTTGACGCAGAATGGAAATTTCTGCTAACTCAGAATGTGCTTCACGTGGGCGTCGTACCCACAGAGGGGGAGCGGGTTTGGTGCCAGGGCTGCGGCATCTCTCTGATGGGTGCGCCGGTGTCAAAAGCAGTCCGGTTGAGACGAAACAGGGGCCCATTAAAGCTGAAATCTCCCAGCCAACAGCCACGTTATCCCAGCCAGTCCCGTCCACAGAAGTGCTTCCCCCTTCCCCTCCCCCCCCCCGCCTTCACCTGCCCTCTGTGAATCCACGAGCCTGAATATTTGGAGAGTTATCTCAGGGCTGATGCCTTGGGTGGGTAAATCCAAAATCAGAACATCCAGTTTGTGGAAGCTGGAAGTTAGTGGGAAAATGGGATTTCACCTTTGCTTTCTATGTGGCTGTGAAGCTCAGGGACGTCCCTTGAAGACAAATATTTGGACAGTCTAAGCTTTGGTGTGGCAACAGCGCAGACCCATAGGTTTTGATGCCTTGGATCCTTCACATATGGTGCCTGTGAAATGGTTCCATCGTCACCTTCCGAGAGTCGGAATGTTTGGTTTATTCTGGGGCAGTTTTGAATTTTTAAATCTCTTTTTAAAAAATTAACCCCCCCCCCCCCCCCCCCATACTCACTCTGCTCACACATGCATTGTGTGGATGCTGTGGGGCCAGTTAATGCATAACCCTCCCCGCTGATGTCCTGAAGTTGCGGCAGAGATTAACATACTCGCACGATTCTCCGTACAGACGCTCCCCAAACACACCTCTCGCTCTGATTTTTAAAATGAATTAATTCTAGTATTTGATGCTAATGTTTGAATAACACAACACGGTAATTGTTGGTTTGTAAGTATTGAATGCAAATTAAATGTGCAATAAGTGTCTGGGCCAATGTAGAGAGCTGTATGAATTATTTAGTGCTAATTGATATAAGTTAAGCGACACCGTGCCATTTTTATACTATTGGGTTTTAGAAAGCAAACTTGCTTTTTATAAACCCCCTGGCAGTTGTGTTCACCTCCTGCCTATTTAGATGGAGCCCAAACCCCAGGATCCCTGTCATCTTGCCTCGAACATTCCATCAGTGAAACTCACCTGCATCAGACTCGACTGCAGCAGGGCATCGAGTGTCCTGGGTGCAGGGAGGGAAATGGAACAATGTTTGCAATGTTTCTTTATTGCCCCCCCCTCGCCCGCATGAAGACAATGGAATGATGTTGACTTTGTCAAACTATCCCTATTTAAAGTTGGTCCGTAGCCTGGTGAAAGGTCTGTGCCGGGTTGGGTGGGAGAGGTAAGAGATCAGAATGGCTGGCGGCAGTTTAGTGCAACTCCCCAGCCTCTGCCTTGCTGTGTAAGCACATTAGGTTGCACAAGGCACGGTGTTCCAAGGTTAATTCCCTCAGCTGAGTCAATGAAGGGTCAGAAGTAAGCCAGAGGTCTGTACTGATCACCAGTCAGATAAATATTGCCGGAAAGTTGCAGCTCTGTGAGCGTCAGATTGGAAATTATTTGTGCTGACTTAAGAATGCCAGCACTCACTCACCAGGCTGACTCTTGAAGAATGGACACTTGGATATGGAATTTGAGGGCTTTCAGAGATCAGTTGGAGGGTCAGTAAGAGACTCTCAGTTGGTGAAGTGAGTGAAAGGTGAGCCAGTCCAATGGCTGTATACATGCCCCGGGTGAGTGTGAGCAGGCTCATTAGCTCCCCTGTGCTTCTTTCAAAAGAAAATAATTTGGATTGAGTGAGGTGAAACACAAGCTTGATTTCTTTTTTAATCTGTTGAAAGTCTGACTGGGAGGCTAAGCACTGACCCCCTTTCAGAATCTGCCAGAGCTGCCCTTTCACCAGCTAGTACAAGGTGGCATGAAGTGACCTCATTATTATTTTCTTCCCCTCCTCTATGGAAAAGTGCCCCTACGGTAATCTGGCACCACACACATGGAGATTTTGAACTGTTGCTGCTTTCTGCCAGAGAGTTTGGAATGAGTTTGTACAAGGACAGGTCATCTCAGTGTAGTCAGTTGGCACATTAGTGTGATTCAGTGCAGGGATAGAGGGATGGCAACAGGTAAAGCTGAAATGTTTTGAGAACCTCTTTTTAGTGTGGCGGATGCCTGACTCTCCGACCACCAAACCCTGGGATTGTCCCTGCTCTGACAACTCTTCAAGAATGTAGCCATCTCACAGGTCACGTGTCATTCTGATGGGGGCTCTACTGATATCCAGAGGGAAAAGCAATCTGTATTGTATAGGCTGAGTGATCATAAGCTGAATAATATGCACTTTTAAATAACTCTAACAGTGTAAAAATGGAACATTACATTGAAACTGATTAACACTGAATATGGAATGGTGCTGTACAATGCTCACATTCTTGCTATTGACCCAACTACAACTTATAACTAAAATTTATTTAATAGGGATCAATAAAGATTGATTTGTTTTGAAATTGGATTTGGTTTTGAAGTGGAATATCTGAAATAATTATTTAATTTACTTTTAGCATTCATCAGGTCATGGAATGGAATACTTTCCATTAGTTATTTCAAAAAAGTTCATCCTTGGGAATTGGATATGGCTGACAAGGCTGATATTTATTGTCCATTACGAGTTGCTCTGACAAAATGGTGGAGGTCGATCTTCTTGAGCCACTGAAAGCAGTGCTGGGTCAATTGGGAGGGCTGTTAAGAGTCAAAAATATTAGTCTGACACTAGAGATAGACTAAGGATGTCAGAAGGACAGGTCTGTTTATTACTCAGTGGATCGAATTTGTGCCTCACTGAAGTAGCAGCACTGAGGGAGTGCTGGACTGTTGGAGGTGCCATCTTTTGCTTAAGACTTCAAACTGAGGTCCTGCTTGCTCCGTCGGTGCAGCGAAAGAATCTCTGCATTATTTCAAAGAAGACCCAGTTTTTTTAGCCAATATTTATTAGCAGCACTGGTGCCTCACAGCTCCAGGAACCTTGGTTCAATTCCGGCCTCAGGTCACTGCCTGTGTGGAGTTTGCACATTCTCCCTGTGTCTGTGTGGGTTTCCTCTGGGTGCTCCGGTTTCTTCCCACATTCTAAAGATGTGCAGGTTAGGTTGATTGGCCGTGGTAAATTGCCCCTTAGTGTCCCAAGATGTGTACGTTAGTTGGATTAGCCATGATAAATGTGTGGGGTTATGGGGATAAGGCAGGGGAGAGGGCCTGGGTAAGATTCTCTGTCAGAGAGTCAGTGCGGATTCAATGGGCCAAATGCCCTCTTCTGCAATGTAGGGATTCTACCAATAATACTAAAGTAACTAGTCCACATTACTGTCTGTGGGAGCTTGCTTTGCGCAAGTGGGCTGAGGGATTTCCTACTTTATAAAAACAAACACATTTTGAAAATATTTCATGAGCTGTATAACATTTTTATCAATCCTGAGGTCTTGAACGGAGCTATGGCTATAGAAGTCCAAAGACATGCAGGTTAGGTTGATTGGCTATGACAAATTGACCCTTGAGGTCAGAGGATTAGCAGGGTAAATATGTGGGGTTATGGGAATAGGGCCTTCGTGGGAATGTTGTCGGTGCAGGCTCGATGGGCCGAATGGCCTCCTTCTGTACTGTTGGGATTCTAAGTCTTTTCCGATCTAGAAGCAAGATATTTCATTGCTGACATGTAACAATTGCATAAATCAAGACTTTTGAAAAAAGAACTCTAAAAGCCTCTTCCTCCGGACTTGCGAGAAGACAATAAACTCGTGCTTTAACAACGTGCAGCGCCAATTTGCAACTGGTCAGCAAGTTTGTTGTTGTGATTCAGTCTGAGCTGTGATCAGTTCCTGCTGACCTACAGCTCCTTGAACTTAACAGCATGATGCCATGGAAGCTGGCCAAGAACATGTTTACTATGCTAATTCTTTCAGGATCACTGAGGCAAGGAGGAACGCACACTTTGGAGCTGAACAAGCATTGAACCACAGCAATTTTGTTTTTTTGTTCCCTCTACCCCCTCGCCGCACTGACTCACGCTGGTGTTTGGTTTGCTGGATGTTGACCCGAGTGCCCACTTTTCATCTATGAGAGACTGTGATTGTGAAGCGTTGGCCATGACTCAGTGCGTAGCAACAGAAGGTCGTGGGTTCAGCTCCCATTCCAGAGACATTACAACAAGATCTAGGCTGATGCACCTAGTGCAGTAGTAAGGGAGCCTGCTTTCGGGGGAGATGTTAAAGCAAGGTCCTGTCTCTACCCGCCCCCCCCCCCCCCCTCAGGTGGATGTAAAAAAACAAAGTCCCACCAGCCCTATTGGAGGAACCTTAGAACCCCTACAGCGCAGCTCATCGAGTCTGCACCAAGCCTCCAAAAGAGCGTTCCACCCAGCTCCTTCCCTCTTCCCCATACATTTACCATGGCTAATCCACCTAAACTACACATTCCTGGACTCCAAGGAGCAATTTAACACGGCAATCCACCTAACCTGGGGTGGCACTGTGGTTAGCACTGCTGCCTCACAGTGCCAGGGAGCTGGGTTCGATTCCCGGCTTGGGTCACTGTGTGGAGTTTGCACGTCCTCCCCGTGTCTGCGTGGGTGTCCTCCGGGTGCTCCAGTTTGAAGGACGTGCTGGTTAGGTGCATTGACCTGAACAGGCGCCGGAATGTGGTGACTGGGGGAATGTCACGGTAACTTCATTGCAGTGTTAATGTAAGCCTTACTTGTGACACCAATAAATAAACTTTACTAAAAAACTTCAAACTAACCTGCACATTTTTGCTCTGAGCAAGGGAGTTCACCCTGATGTGCTCCAATATTTATCCCTAAACCAACAGCACTAAAACCAAATTATCACGTTATTTTTTGTTGGGAGCTTGCTGTGTTCAAATTGGCTGCCATGTTTCTTACATTACAACAGTGACTATACTTCTAAAGTACTTAATTGCCTGTAATACTCATTGTGGCATACTGAGGTTGTGCAGGGCACTACATAAATACAAGCTCTTCCCTCTTTTGAGATCCAATACTGCCTTCACCACCTGTAAACTTTCCAGCAGTGGGCTCATAGAATCAAATCAAGAGAGAGAACTGGGCCTGTCTTTCATCCCCATACGCACACACACACACGCCCTCAGTCCCGGAGCACTCAGCCCACATATAATGCCTCACTACTGCCCTGCCAGTATTTTCTTACTCAGCAGTGAGGAGGCGTGATTTTTGGAGCCTTTGCGAATTAACTGGTTCAGAACTACACATCAGGATGCTGTCTCTCTCTCTCTTACCACTCAGTTAGTGAGGTCCTCGGAAGAAAGGTTTACAAAAACAAATGCTTTGAGAGTCAGGACTAACGATTCGAAGATCAAACTTCTGTTGCTGGGCCTGCAGGAATAAACAGAGTAAGAGTTTTAACAACACCAGGTTAAAGTCCAACAGGTTTACTTGGTAGCAAATACCATTAGCTTTCGGAGCACTGCTCCTTCATCAGATGGAGTGGAAATCCACTCCATGGATTTCCACTCCATCTGACGAAGGAGCAGCGCTCCGAAAGCTAATGGTATTTGCTACCAAGTAAACCTGTTGGACTTTAACCTGGTGTTGTTAAAACTCTTACTGTGTTCACCCCAGTCCAACGCCGGCATCTCCACTGTTTCTGAAGGAAGTTTGTGTGGTTCGGCTTTTAAAAGATGTCTTTTTAAAAAATGTCTCTGTCTGTTCAGACCTAAATCGGGACTGATGGAATGAAAGTTTCCTCCCTGATGGTATTTTGATTTGATTTGATTTATTCTTGTCACATGTATTAACATACAGTGAAAAGTATTGTTTCTTGCGCACTATACAAAACATACTGTTCATAGAGAAGAAAAGGAGAGAGTGCAGAATGTAGTGTTACAGTCATAGCTAGGGTGTAGAGAAAGATCAACTTAATGCAACGTAAGTCTATTCAAAAGTCTGATAGCAGCAGAGAAGAAGCTGTTCTTTTGTCGCTTGTGTCGCTTGGTACGTGACCCCTTTTTGCTGACGGAAGAAGGTGGAAGAGAGAATGTCCGGGGTGCGTGGAGTCCTTAATTATGCTGGCTGCTTTGCCAAGGCAGCAGTTCGGTTTTGGGGTTTTGAAATAAATGATCAATGTTGACGCATTCTGAGCTTGTGTACATGCCAATGACTCAGAATGTCACATGATGAGGAGCAAATTTTGAAATCCAGCTCGGAAGGACAATGATACTACTATCAGAGACAGAACACCCATGGGCAGGCAAACAAATCACTGCTGCAGGAAGGGAAGAGCAAGTCAGGATGACGATAAGAAATTGCAGAAATATATCAAAAGGAACAAAGATACGCCACAAACATAAAACACAACAGGAAGAAATTACTTAAATGTGAGGGCATGAGACTAGAGGTGAGAAGCATGTGGCCTTGTTGGAACGCATTAAATGCACTGTGCACGGTTCTGGTCTCCATATTCAAAAATGGTATAAACTCTGAAAAAGGTGGGCAGCACGGTGGCACAGTGGTTAACACTGCTGCCTCACAGCGCCAGGGACCCAGGTTCAATTCCAGCCTCGAATCACTGTCTGTGTGGAGTTTGCACGTTCTCCCCGTGTCTGCATGGGTTTCCTCCGGGTGCTCCGGTTTCCTCCCACAGTACAAAGATGTGCGGGTTAGGTTGATTGGCCATGCTAAATTGCCCCTTAGTGTCAAGAGGATTAGCGGGGTGAATGTGTGGGGTTATAGGAATAGGGTCTGGATTGGATTGTCAGTGCAGGCTCGATGGGCTGAATGGCCTCTTTCTGCACTGTAGGGATTCTATGATTTACAAGGATAATGCCAGAATTGAGCAGGAATATCAGGAAAGATTGAACAGGCTGGGGCTATATCTTCTAGAAAAGAGATGGCTGGAAGTGGAGAAAATCGACAGAACTTGTGGCGAATGCAAAACCACAGGACATAAAAATGAGATAGTCACTTCTAAGAGTGATGTGTATGTGGAATCCGGTACCATGAGGAAGAAGGTTTACGGGGGATACAAAGCCAAGTTTAGAATGCATGTATGTATTTTTTTATTCACTCGTGGGTCATAGGTGTCATTGGCTGTCCTGTGATGTTATGACTTTTGGGTGTGAGGGGAGAAGATGGCGGGAATGTAAAGACTTCAACAAAAGAAACAGTTTTGAGATTAAACTTGGGGGGGGGGTGAGAGGGAAGGTCGAGTAACGGGTTATTGGTTATGTTTGTGGGACTATGGATGATACTAATGATGTTACTGTGACATCAGAGGACCAAGAGTTTCCAGGAGATCAGATATCCCTGAAACCATGTCCTCACTGTAACACCATGTAAATGGTGTCAATATATAGCTCTGAGTAAAACTATACCACCTATCTCAAATCACTTACAGACTAAGTCAAACCTCCCCGAGACAATGAGGACAGGTTGCATAAACTAGATTTGTATCCTCTGGAGTTGAGATTTGAGGGACGAGCTAATCAAGGTGTTTCAAATGATCAAAGATTTGATAAGACAGTTAGAGGGAAATTATTTCCTCTGGTGAGGGATTACAGAACGAGGGGTACGTTCTTAAACATAAAGTTAGGCCGTACATAAGCAAAATCAGGAAACATTTCTCACACAAAGAATGCCAGAACTGGCTTGATGGGCAGAATGGCCTCCTCCTGTGCCTATGTAAACATAAAGTATGATAATGCAGTCAAAATCGAGAATGAAGGTAAGACTTTTGATTTACTAAATTATATATCCTCCTGAATATAGATAAACCAAATGAAATCTACAACTTTGAAATGGAATTCCTCAATACACTCGGTCCCATTGAATTAATAACAGGATAACTTACTGTCTGTTTTCAAAAGCAATCGGATTTGGGAACAGGAGTAGGCCACTTGGTCCTCATGCCTGTTCTGCCATTCAATAAGATCATGGCTGATCTGATTGTGCTTTCAAGTCCACTTTCCTATCTGCCCCCCATAACTCTTTACTGTCTTGTCCAACAAAAATCTATCTAAGGCAGCTTTGAATAAATAAAGACCCAGACTCTGTCACCCTCTGGGGAAGGGAGCTCCATACTCTAACAACCCAGTGACATAAACAAAATCCTCATCTCTGTCTTAAAAGGGACGCGTCTTATTCTTAAACTGTACCCAAGTTCTAGTCTCCACAAGAGAAAACTTCCTCCCCTTATCCACCTTATAAAGTCCCCTCAAGATCTTACATTTTTCAATAAGATCACCTCTCATCTTTCTAAAGTCCAATATGTATAGTTGAACCTGTTCAACTCTTCATGCCGCGAATGAGTCGAGTGAACTTGACAAAAAGAATGACAGGGCAGTAACCATGTAAAATAATGGAATTTATTAGCAGGAATGACCTTGAGATTATTTAACTGACAATAACTCATTGTACAGCGATTCAGTTGAGCAATAACCTGCTTGACTGTTTTGCGTAACATCTCCAGTGAATGGAACAGCCTGATGACGGGGTGTTGCCTGACTTCCAAGAAAGGCGGCTACTTAAGCTTAAAGCTGTGGGGAGATTGTGAAAGATTGTTTTTGGATCCTCGCTGCTTGTAGCTGACATTAGCCACTTGACTCAACACAAACTCATCAAATTTGTAGACAACAGCAGAAGGGGAAAGCTAATCTGTCACGAGCTAGCGAGAGTAGGAATAGGAAGAGAGGGAGGATGGATGTCTGGCTGGAAGCGTGGCATAGGAAAGAGGGCTTCCGATTCTTTGGACATTGGGACCAGTCCTGGGGCAGGGGGCACCAAATTAAGAGATGTTTTGCATCGCCACAGCACTGAGACCAATGTCCTCGTGGAGTGATACACTGATGTGGTTGGGGAGGGTTTAAATTAAATTGGCAGGCGTGTGGGCACCAGCAGAAAGAAGAGTAATATGATGCAGAATGAGAGTGGTGGATAGTATTAGAAAAGAAAGCAGTACTATAGTAGATAGGAGCAGACTAAGAAGCTTTTTAGGGAATACAAAGCCAGGTTTAGAATGCATGTATGTATTTTTTTCTATTCATTCGTGGGACATGGGCGTCACTGGCTGGCCAGCATTTATTGCCCATCCCTAGTTGCCCTTGGAGGGCAGTTGAGAGTCAACCACATTGCTGTGGCTCTGGATTCACATATAGGCCAGACCAGGTAAAGACGGCAGATTTCCTTTCCTAAAGGACATTAGTGAACCAGATGGGTTTTTCCAACAACTGACAATGGTTTCAATGTCATCAGTAGATTCTTAATTCCAGATATTTTTTATTGAATTCAAATTCCACCATCTGCCGTGGCAGGATTCAAACCCAGGTCCCCAGAACATTAGCTGAGTTTCTGGATTAATAGTCTAGCGATAATACCACTAGGCCATCGCCTTCCCTATGCACAGACAAAGTCTGGTAAGAAGCTACAAGCACAAGTAGTAGTGTAGGGATATGATGCAAGGTAAACATGGTTTAAAAATACTGAGCATTGGGCACATAATATTCAAGCTTATAAAATGTCCAGAAAAAATAGGGAAGGTAAAAAAAGAGGTAGGATGGCGGTATTGATTAGGTAAAACATTGTAGTTCTAGAAAGATACTTGAGGGGGCAAAGATACAATCTATGCGGTCAGAGTTGAGAAATAAAAAGGGAATGAACATGCTACTGTGGGTATTCTATAGGCCCCAAATAGTAAGAGACAGAGAAAATTGGCGGGGAAATCACAGAGACACACAAGAACTAAACAGTGGTGATATTGGGAGACATCGATTGGGATAATGTTGGACTAAAGGGTAAAAAGGAGAAATTTCTGAAATGTGTTCAGGAGAATTTCTTTGACCAATATGTTCTCGGTTAACTAGGAAACATTGTTGGATCTGGTGCTGGGGAATGAGTCTGTGGGAAAATACTTGGGTTAGACTGATTGTCAGCTCATGAGTTTAGATTATTAATGGAGATGTAGAGGAAAGGATTGCAAAGATGATTCTGGATAGGAGCGAAAGTAACAGGGTAGTTGTTATGGGGGACTTTAACTTTACAAATATTGACTGGAAAAACTATAGTTCGAGTACTTTAGATGGGTCAGTTTTTGTCCAATGTGTGCAGGAGGGTTTCCTGACACAGTATGTAGATAGGCCAACAAGAGGCGAGGCCACATTGGATTTGGTACTGGGTAATGAACCAGGCCAGGTGTTAGATTTGGAGGTAGGTGAACACTTTGGTGATAGTGACCACAATTCGGTTACGTTTACTTTAGCAATGGGAAAGGTATATGCCGCAGGGCAAGAGTTATAGCTGAGGGAAAGGAAATTATGATGCGATTAGGCAAGATTTAGGATGCATAGGATGTGGAAGGAAACTGCAGGGGATGGGCACAACTGAAATGTGGAACTTGTTCAAGGAACAGCTACTGCATGACTTTGATAAGTATGTACCTGTAAGGCAGGGAGGAAGTGGTCGAGCGAGGAAACCGTGGTTTACTAAAGAAGTTGAATCTCTTGTGAAGAGGAAGAAGGGGACTTATGTAAAGATGAGACGTGAAGGCTCAGTTAGGGCACTTGAGAGTTACAAATTAGCCAGGAAGGACCTAAAGAGAGAGCTAAGAAGAGCCAGCAGGGGACATGAGAAGTCTTTGGCAGGTAGAACATAGAACATAGAACATAGAAAGCCACAGCACAAACAGGCCCTTCGGCCCACAAGTTGCGCCGATCACATCCCCACCTCTAGGCCTATCTATAGCCCTCAATCCCATTAAATCCCATGTACTCATCCAGAAGTCTCTTAAAAGACCCCAACGAGTTTGCCTCCACCACCACCGACGTCAGCCGATTCCACTCACCCACCACCCTCTGAGTGAAAAACTTACCCCTGACATCTCCTCTGTACCTACCCCCCAGCACCTTAAACCTGTGTCCTCTCGTAGCAACCATTTCAGCCCTTGGAAATAGCCTCTGAGAGTCTACCCTATCCAGACCTCTCAACATCTTGTAAACCTCTATCAGGTCACCTCTCATCCTTCGTCTCTCCAGGGAGAAGAGACCAAGCTCCCTCAACCTATCCTCATAAGGCATGCCCCCCAATCCAGGCAACATCCTTGTAAATCTCCTCTGCACCCTTTCAATGGCTTCAACATCTTTCCTGTAATGAGGTGACCAGAACTGCGCGCAGTACTCCAAGTGGGGTCTAATCAGGGTCCTATAAAGCTGCAGCAGGTAGGATCAAGGAAAACCCTAAAGCTTTCTATAGGTATGTCAGGAATAAAAGAATGACTCGGGTAAGATTAGGGCCAGTCAAGGACAGTAGTGGGAAGTTGTGCGTGGAGTCTGAAGAGATAGGAGAGGCGCTAAATGAATATTTTTCGTCAGTATTCACACAGGAAAAAGACAATGTTGTCGAGG
The DNA here is from genome assembly GCF_964213995.1 of Mustelus asterias. Lineage (NCBI taxonomy): Eukaryota > Metazoa > Chordata > Chondrichthyes > Carcharhiniformes > Triakidae > Mustelus > Mustelus asterias. Next base: position 17,458,688 of record NC_135821.1, read on the forward strand.
AGAATACTGAGATACAGGCTATTAGACTAGACGAGATTGAGGTTCATGAGGAGGAGGTGTTAGCAATTCTGAAAAGTGTGAAAATAGATAAGTCCCCGGGGCCGGATGGGATTTATCCTAGGATTCTCTGGGAGGCTAGGGAGGAGATTGCAGAGCCTTTGGCTTTGATCTTTATGTCGTCATTGTCTACAGGAATAGTGCCAGAAGACTGGAGGATAGCAAATGTTGTCCCCTTGTTCAAGAAGGGGAGTAGAGACAACCCTGGTAATTATAGACCAGTGAGCCTTACTTCTGTTGTGGGCAAAGTTTTGGAAAGGATTATAAGAGATAGGATTTATAATCATCTAGAAAGGAATAATTTGATTAGGGATAGTCAACACGGTTTTGTGAAGGGTAGGTCGTGCCTCACAAACCTTATTGAGTTCTTTGAGAAGGTGACCAAAGAGGTGGATGAGGGTAAAGCAGTTGATATGGTGTATATGGATTTCAGTAAAGCGTTTGATAAGGTTCCCCGCGGTAAGCTATCGCAGAAAATACGGAGGCATGGGATTGAGGGTGATTTAGCGGTTTGGATCAGAAATTGGCTAGCTGTAAGAAGACAGAGGGTGGTGGTTGATGGGAAATGTTCATCCTGGAGTTCAGTCATTAGTGGTGTACCGCAAGGATCTGTTCTGGGGCCACTGCTGTTTGTCATTTTTATAAATGACCTGGATGAGGGCGTAGAAGGATGGGTTAGTAAATTTGCGGATGACACTAAAGTCGGTGGAGTTGTGGACAGTGCGGAAGGATGTTGCAGGTTACAGAGGGACATAGATAAGCTGCAGAGCTGGGCTGAGAGGTGGCAAATGGCATTCAATGCGGAAAAGTGTGAGGTGATTCACTTTGGAAAGTGTAACAGGAATACAGAGTACTGGGCTAATGGTAAGATACTTGGTAGTGTGGATGAACAGAGAGATCTCGGTGTCCATGTGCATAGATCCCTGAAAGTTGGCACCCAGATTGATAGGGTTGTTAAGAAGGCGTACGGTGTGTTAGCTTTTATTGGTAGAGGGATTGAGTTTCGGAGCCATGAGGTCATGTTGCAGCTGTACAAAACTCTGGTGTGGCCGCACTGGAGTATTGCGTACAGTTCTGGTCGCCGCATTATAGGAAGGATGTGGAAACATTAGAAAGGGTGCAGAGGAGATTTACCAGGATGTTGCCTGGTATGGTGGGAAGGTCTTATGAGGAAAGGCTGAGGGACTTGAGGCTGTTTTCGTTAGAGAGAAGAAGGTTAAGAGGTGACTTAATAGAGGCATTCAAGATGATCAGAGGATTAGATAGGGTGGACAGTAAGAGCCTTTTTCCTCGGATGGTGATGGCTAGCACGAGGGGACATAGCTTTAAATTGAGGGGTGATAGATATAGGACAGATGTTAGAGGTAGGTTCTTTACTCAGAGAGTGGTAAGGGCGTGGAATGCCCTGCCTGCAGCAGTAGTGGACTCGCCAACATTAAGGGCATTTAAATGGTCATTGGATAAACATATGGATGATACTGGAATAGTGTAGGTTAGATGGGCTTTGGATTGGTTTCACAGGTTGGCACAACATCGAGGGCCGAAGGGCCTGTACTGCGCTGTAATGTTCTATGTTCTATGAAATAGCCTAATGTAGAACTTCTAAATTGGAAGAGGGCTAATTATAATTATAATGGAATGAAAGAGTATCTCACCAGGATCAATGGAACCATCGGTTAACAGGGATTCCTACATAGATATTTATACCACCCTATGGCAACTTGTCAGAAGAAAAGACTTTTATATAGCAACTTTGATATCCCAGGACACCACAAAGGTTTAGAGTTACTGAAATACTTCAAAACAGCAGTCAGTATTAGCAGGTGGATAACTGCAGCAACCAAGTTCTGCACAGCTAAGTCCCATGAATCATAATGAAATAAAAGACCAGTTCTGATGATGTTGGCTGATGATTAAATGTTGGTCAGAACACCTGGAAGATGCTGCTCTCTGAATCTGTCACATCTACCTATACAGACTGAACTAGCTTAATATCCATTCTAAAGACCGCACCTCAGACAATGTAGCACTCCCTTAGTATTACGCTGGCCTCATCTGCAAGCGCTTTCCTGCCTGTTCCCCAAGACCCTTGATTCCCATGCAGTTTAAAAATCTATCTAATTCAGCTCTAAATATATCCAATGACCCAGCCTCCACTTCTCTCTGGGGAAGAGAATTTCAAAAATTCCCCAAAAGGAGAAATTATTCCACATAGAATCCCTACAGTGCAGAAGGAGGCCATTTGGCCCTTCGAGCCTGCATCAATAACAATCCCACCCAGGCCCTATCCCCATAACCGCACCTATGTATCCCCCTGATGGGATAGGGCAGCACGGTAGCACAGTGGTTAGCACTGCTGCTTCACAGCTCCAGGCACCTGGGTTCGATTCCCGGCTTGGGCCACTGTCTGTGTGGAGTTTGCACATTCTCCTCGTGTCTGCGTGGGTTTCCTCCAGGTGCTCCGGTTTCCTCCCACAGTCCAAAGATGTGCGGGTTAGGTTGATTGGCCATGCTAAAATTGCCCCTTGGTGTCCTGGGATGCGTAGATTAGAGGGATTAGCGGGTAAAATATGTAGGGATATGGGGGTAGGGCCTGGGTGGGATTGTGGTCGGTGCAGACTCGATGGGCCGAATGGCCTCTTTCTGTACTGTAGGGTTTCTATGATTTCTATGACACTAAGGGACAATTTAGAATGGCCAATCAACCTAGCCCACACGTCTTTGGAGTAGACGAGAAAACCGGAGCACCCAGAGGAAATCCACACAGCCACAGGGAGAACGTGCAGACTCTGCACAGACAGTGACCCAAGGCTGGAATTGAACCCAGATCCTTGCGTTGTAAGGCAGCAGTGCTAATTATGGTGTCACACAGAGATTAAATCCTGAGTCAGAAATGAAGTGGTTGCCTTATGAGGAAAGGTTGAGCTGGTTGGGCTACCATCCCGGGCCTGCTAATCAGATGGAAATGTCAATTTCCATGACAATCAGCTCCATGCCAACTTCCCGCGCGGAGCACGATTGTACCTAAAGACCTTGTGAAGGGCACTGTCATCTCCCGGCACACTGCTTGAGCAGTGCAGCGGGCAGGGGTGCTTCCTCTACCCTGGGTGTAACAGTGAAAGTGGCGGCTGTGGGTGGGGGACAAAGAATAGGTATAACTTAGAGACACCACTTGTTTCATATGATCATCCTGAGGGTACTGACAGGGTGGATGTAGAAAGATTCTCTTGTTGGAGAATCTAGAACTAGGAGTCACTGTTTAAAAATAAAGGGTCCCTGATTTAAGACAGAGATGGTGAGAAATTCTTTCTCTCTGAGGGTCATGAGTCTCTGGAATTCCCCTCCTCAAAAGGCAGTGCAAGCAGAACGTTTAATATTTTTAAGGCATAGCTAGATAGATTCTTGATTGACATGGGGATGAAAGGTTGTCGGGGGTAGGCAGGAATGTGAGGTTGAGGTTACAAGCAGATCAGCCATGATCTTATTGAATGGTGGAGCAGGCTTGAGTGGTCCAATCCTGCCCCTAATCTGTATGTTCATAAACAAGAATGAGCACCTCCCAATCAAGTTAGCTGTCTGCTTACAATAAAAGCAACTTTTCTGCCGCTGGGTAAGGACTCGTAACGTGTAGCTGTTCAAAGGCAGATGATGCACAGCACGAGTGTAGCTAGTCGATTAGATTATCGACTAGTCCCGAGGCACAGGCGTGGGATCCTTGTCAAAGAACCACATTTATAATCTTGAAACAGTCTCTGCTTAGTCCAGTGACTGCTGCACAAGTTAAAGGGAGGAATGAGAGAAGAAGAGTTCAATTCAGAGCTTATCTTTAATTGCTTATTCTAAAAATGGAACGTACTGACAAGGTTCAGGGGTATATTTTAACCGGTCTGGTGTAGCTTTTACTGTGAAGTTTTCACAGTAACTTCATTGCAGTGTTAATGTAAGCCTACTTGTGACACAAATAAATAAACTTTAAACTTTAGGTAGTGGGATAAGTATAGCAAGATTATTATTTAGTGGTTCCCATCGAAATGCCCCACCTGCTTTGCAGTCAATGAAGTACTTTTGAAGTGTGGCAATATCGGAAAAGCAGCAGCCAATTTGTGCATAGCAAGCTCCCATAAACAAAAAAGTGGTGATGACCAGATAATCTATTTTTCTGATGTGGATTTGAGGGATAAATATTGTCATAGAATCCCTACAGTACAGAAGAGGCCATTCGGCCCATTGAGTCTGCACCAACCTCAATCCCACCCAGGCCCCTATCCTCGTAACCCCACATATTTTGCCTGCGAAACTAGGGTCAATTTTAGCATGGCCAATTAACCTAACCCGCACATATATGAGCTGTGGGAGGAAACCGGAGCACCCAGAGGAAACCCACGCAGACACGGGGAGAAAGTGCAAACTCCACACAGACAGTGACTGAAGCCGGAATCGAACCTGATTCCCTGGCGCTGTGAGGCAGCAGTGCTAACCACTGTGCCACCGTGCCGCCCCAGGACAAATTCCCTGTTCTTCTCTGAAATAGGGTTACACAATCTCTTACATCACTTGATAGGGTCTTGGTTTTGTATCTCAACTGAAAGATGGTACCTCCGACAGTGCAGCACTCCCCGAGTATCTGCACTGGAGTATCGGCCTTAATTTCCATACCCGAGACGGAGCTTGCTCATTTTTTGATCTGGGTTTCAAGGGATGTGGAGAAAAGGCAGGTATTTGGAGTTGTGGTACAGGCCAGCTGTGGTCTAACTGAATGATAGAACATAAAGTCCCCCATGGTCGGCTTATGAAGAAAGTAAGGACGTGTGGGATAGAGGGAAGTTTGGCCGATTGGATAGGTAACTGGCTATCTAACAGAAGACAGAGGGTGGTGGTGGATGGAAAATTTTCAGACTGGAAACCGGTTACCAGCGGAGTGCCACAGGGATCAGTGCTTGGTCCTCTGCTATTTGTCATTTTTATAAATGACTTGGAGGAGGGGGCTGAAGGGTGGATCAGTAAATTTGCTGATGACACCAAGATTGGTGGAGTAGTGGATGAGGTGGAGGGCTGTTGTAGGATGCAAAGAGATATAGATAGGATGCAGAGCTGGGCTGAAAAATGGCAAATGGAGTTTAACCCTGACAAATGCGAGGTGATTCATTTTGGTAGGACAAATTTAAATGTGGATTACAGGGTCAAAGGTAGGGTTCTGAAGAATGTGGAGGAACAGAGAGATCTTGGGGTTCATATCCATAGATCTCTGAAGGTTGCCACTCAAGTGGATAGAGCCGTGAAGAAGGCCTATAGTGTGTTGGCGTTCATTAACAGGGGGTTTGAGTTTAAGAGCCGTGGGGTTATGCTGCAACTGTACAGGACCTTGGTGAGACCACATTTGGAATATTGTGTGCAATTCTGGTCACCTCACTATAAGAAGGATGTGGAGACACTGGAAAGAGTGCAAAGGAGATTTACCAGGACGCTGCCTGGTTTGGAGGGTAGGTCTTATAAGGAAAGGTTGAGGGAACTTGGGCTTTTCTCTTTGGAGCAGAGGAGGTTGAGAGGAGACTTGATAGAGGTTTATAAGATGATGAGGGGGATAGATAGAGTGAACGTTCAAAGACTATTTCCTCGGGTGAATGGAGTGGTAACTAGGGGGCATAACTATAGGGTTCATGGTGGGAGATATAGGAAGGATGTCCGAGGTAGGTTTTTTACTCAGAGAGTGGTTGGGGTGTGGAATGGACTGCCTGCAGTGATAGTGGAGTCAGAAACTTTAGGAACATTTAAGAAGCTATTGGATAGGCACATGGAGTACTTTGGGATGATAGGGAGGAAATAGCTTGATCTGGGTTTCAGACAAAGCTCGGCACAACAACGTGGGCCGAAGGGCCTGTTCTGTGCTGTACTGTTCTATGTTCTATGTTCTTAACAGGCTCGAGTGGCTGAATGACTTACTCTTGTTCCTATATTCCGACTTAAAATGCTCTACCAGTTGTACAGTTGTTCTTCATCAAGTAGAATATGGGAGGCATTCACAAATAAAGTAGGACATTTAAAAGTTAACTACATCAGTAATTCAATAAGTCATAAATTAATTAACAGAAAGACACTTATTCAGCAAAGCAGCTTCTAATATCTGAAAGATATCAATGTTCCTCACAATCAAAAGGTTCACAGTACCATGTTGAGATTTGAACTAATGCCCCCAGAGCCTGAGCCTCTGGATTATCAGTCCAGTCACAACACCATTATGCCACCAATGCCCCTGGTTCACAGTACCTTAGCTATCAAGGAATGTCAGTTTGTTTAACAGATTCTTTACGTTGTTGATAGGCTGTTCTCCAATAATGCTTGCAACACCAGGTTAAAGTACAACAGATTTATTTGGAATCCTAAGCCTTCGGAGCGCTCAGGTGAATGGAGAGGTGGGTTCACAAACATGGCATATATAGACAGAGACGCAAATTGCAAGATAATAATTGGAATGTGCGTCTTTACAGGTAATCAAATCTTTACAGGTACAGACAATGCGAGTGGAGAGAGAGATAATCACAGGTTAAAGAGGTGTGAATTGTCTCAAGTCAGGACAGTTAGTAGGATTTTGCAAGTCCAGGCCAAATGGTGGGCGTTACATGTAGTGCAACATGATCCCGGTTGAGGCCGTCCTCATGCATGCCGAACTTGGCAATCAGTTTCTGCTCGGCGATTCTGCGTTGTCATGTGTCTTGAAGGCCGCCTTGGAGAATGCTTACCTGAAGATCGGAGGCTGAATGGCCTTGACTGCTGAAGTGTTCCCCGACAGGATGGGAACATTCCTGCCTGGCGATTGTCGTGCGGTGTCCGTTCATCCACCCACCCCAGTCCAACGCTGGCATCTCCACATCATAATCATGCTTGATTCTCAGATTCCCAGGGTCAGTGAAAATGTCACAAGCTAAGTACAGCCTAGGAAGGCTATTCTGTCCATCTTGGCTCATCCTACTCCATTGTAAATGACCCTCAGAGTTTTGCCTCTGCTGTTAGCATAAGTTCTATGGAAAAGGTTGATCATTTTCTTTATGGAAAGGACTTTCTGTTATCATGGCTAAAAGGTCAAATTATGAGGGCAGGTTGCATATCAAGTATTCCGTTGGTTTTAATTTTTACTCCATTCAAAGCCAATGCTGAGTGGACGGGGCAGACCTGAATCCATCTCCTTGCTTACTCCAAAGACCAAATTCAAATTGAATCCAATTCATGGTCCCCACAAGAGACATACAAGATCCAAGCTGACAAAAAAAGGCATTGCACCCCATCTTGAGCTTTATCTGGTTTCACCCCTAATTTTAGAAGATTAATAAGTGATCTAATTGAGGTGTTGAAGGTAATTAAAGGACTTAATAAGGTAGATAAAGAGATGGTCGGCAGATCTCCACTGCCTCGCCCGCCACGGAATTGGAGAGGGCAAGGGGTGGACAACAGGAAATGTCCGTTGACCTCAGGCGAGAATTTATGGTCTCGCTCGAGTGAGGCTGTAAACTCCCGCCCACTATTTCTACCAATGGGGGAGCCCAGAACAAGGGGGGAGATGGTGGTAATGTCGCTGGACTAGTAATCCGGTGGCCTCGGTTAATGTTCTGGGGACACAGGTTCAAATCCCACCATAGCAGTTGGTGGAATATAAATTCAATTAATAAATCTGGAATATAAAGCCAGTCTCAGTAATGGTGACCATGAAACTATCATCAATTATTGAGAAAAACCCATCTGATTCACTAATGTCCCTTTAGGGAAGGAAATCTGCCGTCTGGCATACATGTGACGGTAAGAAGTCTCACAACACCAGGTTAAAGTCCAACAGGTTTATTTGGTAGCAAATACCATAAGCTTTCGGAGCACAGCTCCTTCGTCAGATGGAGTGGAAATCTGTTCTCCAACAGTGCACAGACACAGAAATCAAGTTACAGAATACTAATTAGAATGCAAATCTCTACAGCCAGCCAGGTCTTAAAGGTACAGATAATGTGGGTGGAGGGAGCATTCAACACAGGTTAAAGAGATGTGTATTGTCTCCAGACAGAACAGCTAGTGAGATTCTACAAGCCCAGGAGGCAAGCTGCGGGGGTTACTGATAATGTGACATAAATCCAACATCCCGGTTTAGGCCGTCCTCATGTGTGCGGAACTTGGCTATCAGTTTCTGCTCAGCGACTCTGCGCTGTCGTGTGTCGTGAAGGCCACCTTGGAGAACGCTTACCTGAAGATCCAAGGCTGAATGCCCGTGACTGCTGAAGTGCTCCCCCACAGGAAGAGAACAGTTTTGCCTGGTGATTGTCGAGCGGTGTTCATTCATCCGTTGTCGTAGCGTCTGCATGGTTTCCCCAATGTACCATGCCTCGGGTGTTGGAAGAACCTGGTGTTGTGAGACTTCTTACTGTGCTTACCCCAGTCCAACGCCGGCATCTCCACATCATACATGTGACTCCAGGCCCACAGCAATATGGTTGACTCTTAGCTGCCCTCCGAAATGGTCAAAGGAGACACTCAGTTCAAGAGGCAATTAAGAATGGGCAACAAGTGTTGGTCTCGTCATCGGTCCCATGAAAGAACAATGAAACCTATGCCACTTAAGGGTGATCACAGTAAGAAGTCTCACACGGTAGCACAGTGGTTAGCACTGCTGCTTCACAGCTCCAGGGACCTGGGTTCAATTCCCGGCTTGGGTCACTGTCTGTGTGGAGTTTGCACATTCTCCTTGTGTCTGCGTGGGTTTCCTCCGGGTGCTCCGGTTTCCACCCACAGTCCAAAGATGTGCGGGTTAGGTTGATTGGCCATGCTAAAATTGCCCCTTAGTGTCCTGGGATGCGTAGATTAGAGGGATTAGTGGGTAAAATATGTAGGGATATGGGGGTAGGGCCTGGGTGGGATTGTGGTCGGTGCAGACTCGATGGGCCGAATGGCCTCTTTCTGTACTGTAGGGTTTCTATGATTTCTATGATGAACTCCAGGCTAAAGTGGTAGCACAAGCTTTCGGAGTGTTGCTCCTCAGGGTGATACCAGGGAGCACTTCTTCACACAAAGGTAGTGGAAATGTGGAACTTTCTCCCCCAAAAAGCTATTGAGCATGGGAACTAACTAAAAATGACAAATCTAAGATTGATAGACTGTTACGACTCGCTACGTCTCTCAGCTACGTTTACAGATGCACCTTAGAAAGCATTCTCTCCGGTTGTATCACAGCTTGGTATGGCTCCTGCTCTGTCCAAGACTGCAAGAAACTACAAAGAGTCATGAACAAAGCCCAGTCCATCACACAAACCAGCCTCCCATCCATTGACTCTGTCTACACTTCCTGCTTTCTCGGAAAAGCAGCCAGCCTAATCAACGGCCCCCCGGACATACTCTCTACCACGTTCTTCCATCGGGAAAAAGATACAAAAGTCGGAGGTCACGTACCAACTGACTCAAGAACAGCTTCTTTCCTGCTATCATCAGACTTTTGAATGGACTTACCTTGCATTAAGTTGATCTTTCTCTACGCCCTAGCTATGACTGTAACACTACATTCTGCACCCTCTCCTTCTCTATGTAAAGTAAGCTTTGTCTGTATAGCACACAAGGAACAATACTTTGCATTGTATATTAATGCACGTAACCATAATATATCAAATCAAATCAAATGTTGGACAAAGGTGTTAGGAGTTATGATCTTGCCCGTGCATGTCCATTTTCTGGCAGATGGTCATTGAACTGTGGTGGCCAAATTCCTGCTCCGCAATAACCAGGTGTGGATACTGGAAGGGTGGTGCTGCACCGGAATGACCACAAAGGAGGCTGCAAAAGAGAATTTCTTAGGCAGTCTCTCGGGATTGAGGATGACTAGAACAGCACGGTGGCACAGTGGTTTGTGTTGCTGCCTCACAGCGCCAGGGACCCATATTCGATTTCGACTTTGGGTGACTGTGTGGAGTTTCCTCCCACAGTCCAGAAATATGCGGGTTAGGTGGATTGGCTATGCTAAATTTCCTTTAGTGTCCCAAAATAGATTAGCCATGGGTAAATGTGTGGGGTTACGGGGATAGGGTGGGGGAAGAGGGCCTTTGTAAGATACTCTGTTGCAGCGTCAGTGCAGACTTGATGGGCTGAATGGCCTCCTTCTGCACCGTAAGGATTCTATGGGCAGGATTTTATGGCCTCGCTTGGGCAAGACTGGAAATTCCCGCCCGAAGTCAATGGAGATTTCCGTTGTTGGACCCTCGCCCGTGGTGATTCTGTGGTGGGCGAGATGGTAGAGTTCTGGCCTATGACTTGCTTCCACATCAAGTATTTAGATTCTCTACAGTGCAGAAGGAGGCCATTCGGCCCATCGAGTCTGCACTGACCACAATCCCACCCAAGCCCTAGCCCCATAACCCCATGCATTTGCCTTAGCTAGTCCCCCTAACACTAAGGGGCAATTTAGCATGGCCAATCCACCTAACCCGCACATTTTCGGATTGTGGGAGGAAACCGGAGCACCCGGAGGAAACCCACGCAGACACAGGGAGAACATGCAAACTCCACACAGACAGTGACTCAAGCCGGGAATCAAACCCAAGTCCCTGGCGTTTTGAGGCAGCAGTGCTAACCACTGTGCCACCATGCCGCTCCAAAGTCGATGGATTCTGAAGTCGCCTCCTCCTAATTCATATCTATGGCAAGAGGTTAGTGGCTGGAAAGGCTGTATGATTGGGCAAGAGGGGCAGTGATTAAAACCTCCAGGGATGTATCACTGTAGAAGCAGGGAGCTCAAATCAAATCAAAAAACTAATCAGAATTGGCAACCCGAGCGCACGTTGGAAAGAGGAAGGTTCATTCAAGAGAGAATTGGATTATTATCTAATTGGAATGGTAGATTAACTACTTTATATTAAGTTGATCTTTCTCTAGATGTAGCTGGTCTGATTAGTAAGTTTGCGGACGACACAAAGACTGCTGGAGTTGCGGATAATCATAGAAACCCTACAGTGTAGAAGGAGGCCATTCGGCCCATCGAGTCTGCACCGACCACATGATGAACATTGTCAGAGAATACTGCAGGATATAGATAGACTGGAAAATTGGGCAGAGAAATGGCAGATGGAATTTAATCCAGATAAATGTGAAGTGATGCATTTTGGTAGATCTAATGCAGGGGGGAGCTATACAATAAATGGCAGAACCATCAGGAGTATAGACACACAGAGGGATCTGGGTGTGCAAGTCCACAGATCCTTAAAGGTGGCAGCACAGGTGGAAAAGGTGGTGAAGAAGGCATATGGCATGCTTGCCTTTATTGGACGGGGCATAGAGTATAAAAGTTGGCATATGATGTTGCAGTTATATAGAACGTTGGTTAGGCCACATTTAGAATACTGCGTCCAGTTCTGTTCGCCACACTACCAGGAGAGAGTGCAGAAAAGGTTTACCAGGATGTTGCCTGGTATGGAGGGTATTAGTTATGAGGTGAGATTGAGTAAACTAGGGTTGTTCTCCCCGGAAAGACGGAGGTTGAGGGGCGACCTAATAGAAGTTTATAAAATTATGAAGGGCATAGATAGGGTGAACAGTTGGAAGCTTTTTCCCAGGTCAGAAATGACAAACACAAGGGGTCACAAGTTCAAGGTAAGGGGGGGCAAGGTTCAATACGGATATGCGGGGGACGTATTTTACACAGAGGGTGGTGGGGGCCTGGAATGCACTGCCAAGTGAGGCGGTTGAGGCAGACACGCTGGGATCATTTAAGACTTATCTAGATAGCTACAAGAACAGACTGGGAATAGAGGGATACAAACGGATGGTCTTGTTAGGAACACATGATCGGTGCAGGCTTGGAGGACCGAAGGGCCTGTTCCTGTGCTGTATTGTTCTTTGTTCTTGTTCTACACTCGCTATGACCGTAACACTACATTCTGCACCCTCTCCTTCTCTATGAACGGTATGCTTTGTCTGCATAATGTTTATGATGTGGAGATGCCGGCGTTGGACTAGGGTGAACACAGTAAGAGTTTTAACAACACCAGGTTAAAGTCCAACAGGTTTATTTGGTAGCAAATGTTTAAGAAACAATACTTTTCAGGTATTTATTTTCATACCAAGTAAACTAACTCAAATTAACTTAGGGACAAATTAAAAGGAGCAGCTCCTCAAAAGGAAGGGGAATATTTTTCACTGTATACTAATACATGTGACAATAATAAATCAAGAGGATAAAAAGAAATTGGAGTGAGTGGGAGCCCGGGGAGCCGCTAACAGGACAAGTCCCCCCCCCAAGGCTGCCCTCTGCCGCCACTCGCCGGGCCTACCTCTCCACCAGAAGCCTGACCCGCAGCCCGTCACCCCTGGCAACGACCCCGGAAATGGATGTCGGGGCGGGGTCGCCAGCCGGAGGGCGGGGTCGGGATTCGCCTATAAAATGGCGTCACTTCCTGCGCGCGGCCTCTTTGACGCCGAGCTTCCACACGGCTTTGTACCAAGTGAGTGGGGGGGAGAAGCGGGGGGGGGGGGAGAGCAGAGCGAAGCCCGGCCGCGCACACACACCGGGCATTGTGACTACAGCTCACCGACTGCTAGAAACGAACGGCGGGGGCGGAGATTGAAGCGCTTTTCACTCGGTTCCCCCGGCTGGGCCTCAGGCTTTGGGGCCTCGGGCTCTGATCGCTGGCCAGGCAGGCGGCCATTAACACGTGGATGGTTTTCCTGATGTCTATCGGGGGTGGGGGGATTCTTAGAATCCCTACGGTGCAGGAGGCTATTCGGCCCATCGAGTCTGTACCGACCACAATCCCACCCAGCCCCATGCCCATAACCCCATGCATTTACCCTACAATAGACTGAATAGAATCCGACAGTACAGAAAGAGGCCATTCGACCCATCGAGTCTGCACCAACCACAATCCAACCCAGGCCCTACCCCCGTATCCCTACATATTTACCCCCTAATCCCTCTAACCTATGCATCCCGGGGCAATTTAGCATAGCCAATCAGCCTAATCCACACATCTTTGGACTGTGGGAGGAAACCGGAGCACCCGGAGGAAACCCACGCAGACACAGGGAGAATGTGCAGACTCCACACAGACAGTGACCCGAGCCGGGAATCGAACCCAGGTCCCTGGAGCTGTGAAGCAGCAGTGCTAACCACTGTGCTACCGTGCCGCCCCTAGCTAGTCCCCCTGGCACTAAAGGGCAATTTATCATGGTCAATCCACCTAACCTGCACATCTTTGGAGTGTGGGAGGAAACTGGAGCACCCGGAGGAAACCCACGCAGACACGGGGAGAACGTGCAAACTCTACACAGTGACCCGAGGCTGGAATTGAACCCGGCTCCCTGGGGCTGTGAGGTGGCATTTCTTACCCTTTGAATGCGCCAGCAGTTCTTACCCTTTGAATGCGCCAAACTCTCTGATACCAAGACCAACTATTTTTTGATGATGGGATACCCTTGTAATGGAATGTTTTGTTTAGCTGATCGTTCCACGGCCTCTTGGAATGCTGATTGGAAATAAAGAGGTGCCTCCTGCAAGCAGCTTTAGTTGGGCAGGTGATGTGTCCCAGGATCTGGAACCCATGGTTACAATCGCAGGGTTGTCCCCTCTTCCACTTATGGGAGGGAGTGTGTGTGGATTCAGTTCCCAGTTTGGGCGGCACGGTAGCACAGTGGTTAGCACTGCTGCTTCACAGCTCCAGGGACCCGAGTTCGATTCCCGGCTTGGGTCACTGTCTGTGTGGAGTTTGCACATTCTCCCCGTGTCTGCGTGGGTTTCCTCCGGGTGCTCCGGTTTCCTCCCACAGTCCAAAGATGTGCGGGTTAGGTTGATTGGCCATGTTAAAATTGCCCCTTAGTGTCCTGAGATGCGTAGGTTAGAGGGATTAGTGGGTAAAATATGTAGGGATATGGGAGTAGGGTCTGGGTGGGATTGTGGTCGGTGCAGACTCGATGGGCCGAATGGCCTCTTTCTGTACTGTAGGGATTCTATGATTTCTATGAGTTTGAGCGCATTCCGCTGTCCTCGAGAGAGTTGGAAGGCAGGGATTGCTGCTGGGGCATTGATGAGGTGTCCTTCCCGTGCCCCCCCCCCCCCCCCAGTCCATCTATATAATGGGTTGGCACCAGCAGCATGAGTATTGATTTGAAGGTTATTTATTAGTGTCACAAGTAGGCTTACATTAACACTGCAATGAAGTTATTGTGAAAATCCCCTAGTCACCACATTCTGGGGCCTGTTCGGGTACACCAAGGGAGAATTTAGCATAGCCAATGCACCTAACCAGCACGTCTTTCTGACTGGGAGGAAACTGGAGCACCTGGAGGAAACCCATGCAGACACGGGGAGAATGTGCAGACTCCTCCTTCCCCCCCCCCCCCCCCCCCCCCCCCCCAGACAGTGACCCAAACTGGGAATTGAACCTGGGTCCCTGGCACTGAGGCAGCAGTGCTAACCACTAATTCGATTGAAGTCTTGGCCCTAGACTGCGATCAGGTGTCAGAGGGTCCGCCAAATGTGACACTAAAGGGGGGCACCACAAGTGGTGGTCCTGAGGTCAATTACTCCCAAATCGTGTCAGTGAGGGGCACAACTGCAGCTACCAACTTGCAAGATGGTGTTCATTGCCCATCCCATATTACCCCTGGAGAAAGTGGTGGTGAGCTGCCACTTTGGACCCCTGCAGTCCGTGTAGAATCATGGAATCCCCACAGTGCAAAAGGGGGCCATTTGGCCCATTGAGCCTGCACTGACAACAATCCCACCAGGCCTTATCTTATCCCTGTGACCCCACATATTTACCCTGCTGACCCCTGCTAACACTGAGGGGCAATTTAGCATAGCCAATCCACCTAACCCGCACATGTTTGTGGTGCAGGTACATCCATAATGCTGTTGGTGAGGGAGTTCCAGGATTTTTACCTAGCGATAGTGAAGGAACAGTCACTATGTTTTCAAATCAGGATGGTGAGAGGTTTAGAAAGGTTCCAAGTGGCAGTGTTCCCAGGTGTCTGCTGCCATTGTCCTTTGAAGTGGCATAGGTTAACATCAGCAGCGCCTTGTCAAGAAGCCTTGATGATTTAGGGTACTGCTTCTTGTCGATTATCCACATAGTAGCCCCGGTAGACATTATTTCCATGCTGTGTCAAGCCATCAAAGTCACCGACCAAGAAACAAAGATGCTGGAAAAACTCAGCAGGTCTGGCAGACTCTGGAGAGAAAGATGTTAATGTTTTGGGTCCATTTGGCTCTTCAGATTCCGACGTGCAGTAATCTTTCCCAATTCCTTTGCTTTTTTTATTATTCATTCGAAGGATGTGGGTATTGAATGTTATTATCAACCTTCTTGGCAGGTGCGAGTCACACAGACTTGATGTAATTGCTGCTCTGTGCTGATGTGTTTGATTTGAGCTGGGACAACAGTGAAAATATGATACAAAAGCCAAGTACTGCAGATGCTAGAATCTTGAAATAATAACTGGAATTTCTCAGCAGCTTTTGGCAGCAGCTGTTGAGTGAGAAAGCGTTCATGTTTCTGGTCAGGGACTTTTCATCAGAAGCTCCTGATGAGAGAAGCCTCTGATGAGAAGTTCTGAAGTTTGTACCTGTGGTGTGCAGTACGTTTGTGTGTCCATGTTCGGGATCTGTTTAATGTGTCGCGCTTTTGTCCCTCAGGTTACCCATCGAGTACGTTTGTGTGTCCATGTTCGGGATCTGTTTAATGTGTCGCGCTTTTGTCCCTCAGGTTACCCATCGTTGCTTATAAAGGGAAACGTTCACAATGTCCGGAGGTCTCGACGTGCTGCAGATGAAGGAGGAGGATGTCCTCAAGTTCCTTGCTGCTTCTACCCACCTGGGCAGCACCAACCTGGACTTCCAGATGGAGCAGTATGTCTACAAGAGGAAAAGTGATGGTAGGCACCTGACAGCTGAGTCAAGGGGGTGAAGTTTAAAGTTCCCCTGGAAAGGTTTCTTGGCATCATGTGGAGTTAGAGTCCAAACCAATGCTGAAGGCCTCAGAATAACCCAGTGTAATCAGCTCCAATAGGACAAAACCCCTATTGGATGCATCTCCCGTGATAGGAATTCTTCCACAATTTTATATTTGGGCTGAAGTTAAGGGATGTCACTGTGGGAAGGGAACTCTTCCCCTGTTCTGGCACCTGGTGTCTGTGTACAGCTGTGCATCAGGATACCAAAGCTCTGATCATGATATTCCATACCTCTAGCTCTCCTTAAAATGTACCTCTTTATTGGAATTTTTAGGTATTGCTGTATTTATTTTGTCAGATTACACTCCTGTGAAGCATAATGATGCATATTAGTGACACCCACAGGTGTACACATAATTTCCCACCTGGCTTCACTTGCAGTTGCAGCTGGCAGGCTGAGGAGACTTTCTTCTGACAGTCTGGCCTCAGTTTGAACTCTGGTCCATTAAATCCACCTGGTTTTCCCAATTCCTTTGCTTTTTTTATTATTCATTGGAAGGATGTGGGTATTGTTGGTGAGACCAGGATTATTGCCCATTACTACCAACTTGCCAGGCCATTTCAGAGCCGTGAAGCACACATGGGCCAGACCGGTTAAGGACGGCAGATTTCCTTCCTTAAAGGGCATTACTGAACCATAGAATCATAGAAACCCTACAGTGCAGAAGGAGGCCATTCGGCCCATCGAGTCTGCACCGACCACAATCCCACCCAGGCCCTACCCCCACATATTTTCCTGCTAAGCCCTTTAACCTACGCATCTCAGGACTCTAAGGGGCAATTTTTTTTTAACCTGGTCAATCAACCTAACCCGCACATCTTTGGACTGTGGGAGGAAACCGGAGCACCCGGAGGAAACCCACGCAGACACGAGGAGAATGTGCAAACTCCACACAGACAGTGACCCGAGCCGGGAATCGAACCCAGGACCCTGGAGCTGTGAAGCAGCAGTGCTAACCACTGTGCTACCGTACCGTTTTTATATAAAAACCAGATGGGTTTTTATATAAATCCAGCAATTCCATGGTCGTCATTGCTGAGCCTGGCTTTTTATTCCAGATAATGAACTGAATTTAAACTCTCCAGTTGTAGCCATTGCATTTAAAGTTAAAGTTTATTTATTAGTCACAAGTAAGGCTTACATTAACACTGCAATGAAGTTACTGTGAAATTCCCCTAGTCGCCACACTCCGGCGCCTGTTTGGGTCAATGCACCCTAACCAGCACGTCTTTCAGAATGTGGGAGGAAACCGGAGCACCCGGAGGCATTTGGATTTGTGCCTTTGGATCTTTAGTCAAGACCTCTGGATTGCTAGTATCCTGTTTTACCATACCCTAAAAATTCTGCTTTCCTGCAATGACATTAATAGTTTTGAGTTTACTGTGTGTTATATCCAAGCAATGCTCAAGGTGACCTGTCTGCAGGGCGCCACTTGGCTGGTAAGATGTTCCGGGGGAGGGTTGAAATTTCAGTACATCGATTAGTTCAATGAGCTGAGAAAGACAACTATATTGTTATCTCAGACTATGTTAGTCACATTATGTCCCAAGAGGAGGATTCAGGTTCTGGAGAAGGGCTGAGAAACTGATGTGTACCTTTAGGGAATTGACAAGCTTGGTATCAGCCTCCGAGGAACCTGGGGGTGATTGATTTTTATTAAAAAAATAGTTCTGCACATTCTTAAAACTTGGTGCTGAGGTCAGTTTCTGGCCAGTGAACTCTGAGTGTCGGAGATGTGCTACAGTAAATTGGCAGGTGTTTCGCTAACACCACTTAAAGTCACCGACTTAATGAGTGGAGTTTGATAGTAGTTCCTGCCACAATAGACCTGTATAATACGTAGCATACCCGGGGAAGGTAAACTTGGGCTCTGAAGTGCTCTTCCTAAAGCCCTCTACCACACACTCTTTAACATCATCCCTGTGACCACTTGTCTTAATAACACTATGTGTGGGTTCAGTGTCAAACTCTCTGATAGGTTTGTTGACGTGTATTGCGGCACTTCACTGTTAGAGTTGCAATATAAATGCAGGCTGTTTGTAGAGTGTCTCACCTCTCCTGGAAGCACTTGAGGCTATTTGGCCCATTGTGTCTGTGCTGGGCTGTTTGAGATGTTGACTGAATTCCACTCGTGTTCTTTTTCCTGTCGCCCCACAAGTACCTAGTTCCAGTTTGTGGTTCTGGGGACGGAATCAGGAACGGTTGGGAGACAGGAGGGGGTTTTATACAACACTGGATGCTAATCCCAGGATTAATTCTGATTTGTATTTAATTTTTTAATATTTGTATGTTTTGTTTATTGACAGGTATCTATATCATCAACCTGAAAAAGACCTGGGAGAAATTGCTGCTTGCTGCCCGTGCCATTGTCTCGATTGAGAACCCAGCTGATGTTTGCGTCATCTCCTCCAGACCGTTTGGACAGGTGCGTATCGAAGTGGCCCCCCTGTTGCCGGGGTGGCGGTGGCCCCTCTGTCCTGTAATCACCACCAACCACTGTTTACCATTGTGCCGCGAAAATGCACATTATTAAAACTTGGGGATTTGGGCCAGTGTCTTGGCCAGTGATCTCTCAAGTGTCGGAAATGTGCAACAGTAAATCTGACAGTTTTTTCGCTAACACCACAAGGGTCCAAGTGACTCGATGAGTGGGGTTTGATAGTAACTCTTGTCACAATTTATATCAAATCGGACTCGGAGAATGCGTCGGTGTTACTGCGGAATGCTGCTTAACTTTAGATGCAAGTTTTTGAAAGCTGATAATAGAAACATGTAAGAGGGAGATTAATACTGAAGGGGGATATGAGAGATTGGCCTTGTTTTAATTCCCTGCAGTGATATGTTGAAGCCATTTTTTAAATTTCAAAATTTGTTTATTAGTGTCACGAGTAGGCTTACATTAGCAGTGTGATGAAGTTACTGTGAAAATCCCCTAGCCACTGCGGTGCCTGTTCGGGTACACGAAGGGAGAATTTAGCACGGCCAATGCACCCTAACCAGCACGTCTTTTGGAATGTGGGAGGAAACCGGAGCACCCGGAGGAACCCCCACGCAGACACGGGGAGAACGTGCAGACACCGCACAGACAGTGACCCAAGCCGGGAATCGAACCCGGTCCCTGGTGCTGAGAGGCAGGCAGAGTTAACCACTGTGCTGCCTGCATGTGTATGTTGTGTCTCCTGGTCAGCTGTAGCAGAGCTGTGTGTGAGGGCTCAGCCAGGTTAGCAGCAAGCTCTTCCCATGTTCCTCATGATGACTGCCTATCCTCTCTCTCAGCGTGCTGTCCTCAAGTTTGCCGCTGCCACTGGTGCCACCCCCATTGCTGGAAGATTCACCCCAGGTACGTTCACCAATCAGATCCAGGCTGCTTTCAGGGAGCCCCGTCTCTTGGTGGTGACGGACCCTCGACAGGATCATCAGCCTTTAACTGAAGCATCGTACGTTAACATCCCCACCATTGCCATGTGCAACACTGACTCGCCCCTGCGTTATGTGGATATTGCTGTCCCATGCAACAACAAGGTACAGCCGGTTATTACTGTGAATTCATTTAATTGCTGTAATTAGAACTTTATTCTGAAGTTTCTATTTTATTTTCCTCATAATTAAGGTTCCTATCCTCTAAGTATTTGATTTATTCTGGTCACGTGTATTTGGACAGTGAAAAGTATTGTTGTGTGCTATACAGACAAAGCATACCGTTCATAGAGTACATAGGGAAGAAGGAGAGGATGGGGTGCAGAATGTAGAGTCAGTCATAGCTAGGATGTAGTGAAAGATCAACTTAATGCAAAGTAGGTCCATTCAAAAGTCTGATGGCAGCAGGGAAGAAGCTGTTCTTGAGTCGGTTGGTACGTGACCTCAGACTTTTGTATCTTTTTCCTGACAGAAGAAGGTGGAAGAGAGAATGTCCGGGGTGCGTGGGGTCCTTGATTATGCTGGCTGCTTTGCCGAGGCAGCGGGAAGTGTAGACAGCCAATGGATGGGAGGCTGGTTTGCATGATGGATTGGGCTACATTCACTCTGTAAAAGTTGATGAGCATAAGTTTCTTGTTCTTGGGCGTGTGTTAGAACCATCCACTTTTCTTATTCAATTAATGGAGTGGCCAGGATGGGGAGTTAAGAGAAATGCAGGAGAATCCCTCGTTCTGCTGGTGGTATTGCTCCAGGATTGTCAGGTGCTTTGTTCCAGTGCAAGGAACTAAATCCTGAATTTATTCAAAATGAGGTAGAGGAGGTAATAAACGGGAGCAAAATGGAGATGAAAGCGAGATTGAAAGAGCTGGGGGTGCGACCAGTTTAATAGGGACTTGCAGACTCGTTTCATATCAGTGGCTTGAATTCTGAAATGACCAAAATGTTTAGTTGTAATGAAATTGAATTGGAAAGAGGTTTCAGAAAGGCAAATCATGCAGAAGTCTGAGGTCACGTTCCAACCGACTCAAGAACAGCTTCTTCCCTGCTGCCGTCAGACTTTTGAATGGACCTACCTCACATTAAGCTGATCTTTCTCTACACCCTAGCTATGACTGTAACACTACATTCTGCACTCTCTCCTTTCCTTCTCTATGAACGGGATGCTTTGTCTGTATAGCGCGCAAGAAACAATACTTTTCACTGTATACTAATACATGTGACAATAATAAATCAAATCAAACCTGATACATTCTTTGAGCAGATGAAATGTGTGGTGGGTGGGGAAACGCGGTGGATGTTGTGTATATGGACTTTTGTCAAGACGCCACCCGGGGCCTGTAAAAGGGGAATTACGAGTGGAACCTGGTTTCTTGGTTGTGGTGGGGGTGCAATGCACGAGTGCACATTGCTAGAACTTGGAGCTGAGGCCACTCAGTGGCCGATGAACTCTGAGAGTAGGAAATGTGCGACATTATTCTGCAGGAATCTCTAACACTGCTCGAGTCTCTGGCTCAGTGAGTAAGATCTGGTAGTAATCCCTGCTACATTGCCAGCATAATGCTTATAGGTTCAGTACCAGGTAACTGACTGAGACACCCTGACTGTTCAGGAGTGCTCTGAACAGTCACAATAAATCAATGCATGTAATCATTTGGAGTAGGCATTGTTTAAATTGGGTAATTCAAACAAAACTTTTAAAATTATAATAATGTCTTTTAGATGAGTCAGATAGGTATACTTCAATAGAAAATCTAACTGGGGGCTGGGGAGTGGAGGTTAAACAGGAATTTGTATGTAATGTGTTTTGGGGTATTCCAAGGTTGTATCTAATTTCTTGGTGATATGAGGGTATTGGGGTGGCTCAGTGCTGCCTTCCTTCCAGGATCTAGATGGCTGTGGGACGGTACTGGCCGCAGTGAGTTGCTGTCTTCAGGTAACATTGGTACTCCGTGATGGCAGTGACCTCCCCCCTCATGGTGCGCAGCATTTGGCCAGACCCAGTGAGTTGCTGTTACTGAGCACCGCTGCCAGAAGAGAAACAGTCAGGGTGGAATTTAACCCTGAAAAAGGGTGCATTTTGGGAGGACTAATAAGGCGAGGGAATTGACAATGGACAAGCACAGAGGGACCTTGGGGTGTAAGATCCCTGAAGGCAGCAGGAGAGGTCGATAAGGTGGTTAAGAAGGCAGATGGGATAGGATATTTCCTTTTATTAGCCGAGGCTTAGAACACAAGAGCCGGGAGGTTGTGATGGAGCTGTATAAAATGCTCGTTAGGCCACAACTAGAGTACTGTTGGCCGCCACATTATAGGAACGATGTGACTGCACTACAGAAAGTGTAGGGAAAATTCACCAGGATGTTGCCTGGAGTGAAGCGTTTCAGCTAAGAAGAGAGGCTGGTTAGACTGGGGTTGTTTTCCTTAGAGCAGAAAAGACTGAGGGGGACTTGATGTACAAAATTGAGGGACATTGATAGAGAACATAGAACATTACAGCGCAGTACAGGCCCTTTGGCCCTCGATGTTGCGCCGACCAGTGGAACCAATCTAAAGCCCCTCTAATCTACACTATTCCAATATCATCCATATGTTTATCCAATAACCATTTGAATGTTCTTAATGTTGACAGAGTAGGTAGGAAGAAACTTTTCCCCGTAGAGGAGTTGATTACCGGGGGGGGCAGAGATTCAAGGTAAGGAGCAGGAGATTTAAAGGGAATTTCAGGGAAAGCTTTTTCACCTAGAGTGGTGGGAATCTGGAACTCGCTGCCAGAGAGGGTGGGAGAGGCAGAAACCCTCACAGCATTTAGATGAGCACTTGAAATGCCACAGCATACAAGGCTACAGACCAAGTGCTGGAAAAAGGGATTAGAAAAGATAGGCACCTAATGGCCAGCGCAGACATGATGGGCCGAAGGACCTCTTTCCGTGCTATAAAACTCGGATTTCAAATCCACTTTGTTTGATGAGTTAGGTTTTGCAGCAGGCACTTCAGGCATAACTGTTTGTCTTTTCCGATAGGGCGCCCACTCCATTGGTCTGATGTGGTGGATGCTTGCCCGGGAGGTTCTGCGCATGCGTGGCACCATTAGCCGCGAACATCCTTGGGAAGTGATGCCTGATCTGTACTTCTACAGGGATCCCGATGAGGTGCGTTTGACAAGTTAACTTGCTATTGAAAGTTTTCGCCGGGTTCCCCAAGCCTTCAGGATAAACTTGAGACTTTCTTGTTCCTGGGGATCTTTGTCCCGGTTTTAAATGTTTTTTCATTTCAGAATTGAGGCTTGACGGAATAATTCCTCCAGTCCTGTGGTTATTTTTCAAGCAGGTGGCAGTAGTCACCAGTGGCAATATCTTCCTCTGCTGCTATGATCACCGTTGTGTCTGACGCCTTTATGTTCAAAGTCTCCCCACAAAGTACCTTGCTTCTGAGCTGTTGGATAGTGTGCCAGTGTGTGTCTCCTTACTTGTGTGGACATAACATTGTCTCTCAGTGACTGGTTAAGACTGCGGGAACTCTGCTGCCATCGGATATAGATGTGAACATTTTAGGAGCTCCAAATTTATCCGTCACTGATGCACCACTCCGGCACCCAGCTGAGTTTGCGTCTTTCTTGACGTAGTCATCTTTCAGCTGGATTGATGAATGACTTTGTGCTTTTGTCGCTTGTCCTGTAATGTTTTTTTTAAACAAATCCTGTTGCAGATCGAGAAGGAGGAACAAGCTGCTGCAGAGAAGGCCGCTGGCAAGGAGGAGTACCAGGGAGAATGGACCGCCCCCGTTGCAGAGTTTGTCCAGCCCGAGGTCACCGACTGGTCTGAGGGGGTGCAGGTCCCGTCTGTGCCCATCCAGCAGTTTGCAGCTGCCACTGGCAAAAATCTGGCCGAGACGCTGGAGGCGGCAGGTCCATACGTGAAGCCGGCAACATTCACCGCTGAGCCAGCCACAAGTGAGTTTAGGGATGAACAGTGTCTTCTGAATGATTTGCAGTTAGCGATGGGAGATTGGGTGGGGAAGAGGTGACCTTTAAAGAGCTTTCAATTTTTCGGTATCGGCTCACCCTTTCGGTTAATGTTTTTTTTCTGGCGTATGGTTCCACCAACTGTGCAACATTCAAGAGCCCAATCTTCTACTCCCATGATATCTGTTCATGTCCTGTGATCGTCAGAAGGGTTTAGATCTTCACTTCTAACCAACGCAAGAGATTATTGTTGGAAAATGTTGCCTGATAACTGACTTTCCAAAGCATTAATCTGTGCTATGATTATCCCCCTTCGAACTGGTCAGCTGGCCACCTTGTATTTACGAGGAATTGTTTTCGGATTCAGGTGGGTGTGCGATATTGTGCCCTATCACAAAGTTCAGAATTCATCGTAGCTTGTAGATCTTGTGGCTTGCAA
The DNA here is from genome assembly GCF_964213995.1 of Mustelus asterias. Classification (NCBI taxonomy): domain Eukaryota; kingdom Metazoa; phylum Chordata; class Chondrichthyes; order Carcharhiniformes; family Triakidae; genus Mustelus; species Mustelus asterias. The sequence goes on from NC_135821.1 coordinate 17,482,526, forward strand.
AATAAAATGGGTCCAGCATTTGTGCCAGGACAGAATTCAGCTGCCAGAGACAGTTCAGCACAGGATCCTGTAACTCTTGATAGCCCAGGACAGACTCCTGTAGCCCAGTGAGGACTGTGTTTTTTGACAAAAATGAAAGTGACTGAATGCAGTATTTGGTGTGAGGGTTTATACGGTTCAAGGTCTGCAGTTCCTGAAGTATCTGGGAAACATCCAGGTGTAGCTACCTGGGGAGTTGAGAGGAAATAAGGGTATTGACTAACTTGGTTAGGCAGCATTTGGAGTATTGCGTGCAGTTCTGGTCGCCACACTGCCAGAAGAACGTGGAAGCTTTGGAGAGAATGCAAAGAAGGTTCACCAGGAGGTTGCCTGGTCTCGAGGGCGTTGGCTATGAGGAGAGGTTGAATAAACTAGGATTGTTTTCACTGGAAAGACTGAGGAGGAGACCTGATAGAGGTTGACAAAATCGAGAGAGAGAGGGTGGATAGTCAGCGGCTTTTTCCCAGGGTGGAAGTGTCAATTACAAAGAGGCACAGGTGAGAGGGGGAAAGTTTAAGGGAGATGTGCGCGGAAGTTTTTCATGCAGAGAGTGGTGGGTGCCTGGAACATCTGCCAGAGGAGGTGGTGGAAGCAGGCACATTGGCAACATTTAAGAGGCATCTGGTTGGGTCCATGAATAGGGAGGGAATAGAGGGATACAGACCGAGTAAGAGCAGGTTTTTTTTAGTTTAGTTAGAGCATCATGATCGGCATGGGCTTGGAGGGCCGAAGGGCCTGTTCCTGGGGTGTACTGTTCTCTATTCTAACATCAACTTAGCAACCAAGTGGAGCTGGTGTAGGGGCTATCCCACTGTCAATTCTGAAATGTGTACAGAGTAAAATGTGCAATGATGCTCATTGACTCTGCTGATTGTAGCAGCACTATAGGATCCACTGTTGGCTCTCCTGGTGACAAAGGATCTTCAGAGTGCAAGATTTCTCTAATGGTTTTTCCCCTCTGCTTCTTGTAACAGAGGACTGGAGTGCCCAGCCTGCTGCTGAAGACTGGTCTGCTGCTCCCACTGCACAGGCTCCAGAATGGGGTGGTGCCACCGCTGACTGGTCCTAAGACTGAGGTTGGAATCGACCAGGAGCTGACCTGTCCCCATCTGCATTTGTTTGAAAAGAAGGAAATAAAAGCGATGTGTTTTTAAGACATGTTTGTTTGGTGTTGTCTCTCTAAAGGGTTTCACATAGCACTCTGCTGCCATCATGTCAAGCTAATTATATCTGTAATTGAGTCTAAACTTTGTGTGTGCACTGAATGAATTTGACCTTTTCTTTGATCCCAGCATTAAAAAACAAATGGAACTCTCTGTTCCAGTTTTTACCTGATCAGATGTTGAGGCTGTTTTTTTCCTGGGCACCTGATGCCCTTTTCTCAAATGCCCCAAACTGACTGGTGTGGAGTCTTGTTTTTGAATTCTTCCATGGGATGTGGGCGTCTCTGGCTAGTCCAGCATTTATTGCCCATCCTGAATTGCCCTTCAACTAAGTGGTTTTCTAAACCATTTCAGAGGTCATTTGAGTCATTTGTTGTGGATCAGGAGTCACATGTAGGCCAGACCGGGTAAGGATGGCAGATTTCCTTCCCTAAAGGACATTAGTGAACCAGATGGGGTTTTTCCGACGATGCACAATGGTTTTGTGGTCATTGTTAAACTTTTAATTCCAGATTTTTATTGGACTCACACTTCACCATCTGCCGTGGTGGGATTTGAACCCAAGTCCCCAGAGCATTACCCTGGGTCTTTGGATTACCAGTACAGTGACAATACATCTGTCACCGCCTCCCCAAATTGCTGTACTTGGTGCTCTTGACCTTTTGAGTATGGGCCTGCCAGGGTGATAGCTGTAGCTTTGTGGGAATTAGTTTCTGCCTTGTGAGAGCAGCCTTGGGTGGCATGGTGGCACAGTGGTTAGCACTGCTGCCTCACAGCGCCAGGGACCCAGGTTCGATTCCCAGCTTGGATCACTGTCTGTGTGGAGTCTGCACATTCTCCCCGTGTCTGCATGGGTTTCCTTCAGGTGCTCCGGTTTCCTCCCACAGTCTGAAAGACGTGCTGGTTGAGTGCATTAGCCATGCTAAATTCTCCCTCAGTGTACCCGAACAGGCGCCAGAATGTGGCAACTGGGGGATTTTCACAGTAACTTCATTGTGGTGTTAATGTAAGCCTACTTGTGACATTAATAAATCAATAAAAACTTTGCTCTCCCTGAACTTTTATTAAGTAGGAAAATTGGTTGATATTGGTAACCACATGAGTTCCGGCACAGACATAATGGGCCAAATGGCCACCTGCACCGTAACAATTATATGACTAATTTTAAGATTCTGCTTCTTTTGAACGTCAAAGAAAATCTCCCACAATAAATCATTTAAACATCTCCTCATCCTCAAACTCCTAATAGTTCATCCATGCAACCTGTGTCAACAATTGAACTCCGGGGTCTGTACAACTGCAGCACCAATCCTTCCCCAGGCCAACATTCCCTTAGCCTCGTACCTGTCCTCTACCCTTTAGTGATCTGTGTCCATGGACACCCTCCCGTGCTCCTCAGCTTATAGTCTTGTAGAAAATTCCACAGTGAAATACTTCAGGGACTTTTCCCACTTTGAAATTCTTCTGCCACAATTCTGACAACCCAATACGTTTGTGTCCCTTTGCAAGATCATACTCATTACACAATTTACTGTTTCTCCTGGCTTAGTTTTGTCTACAGACGTGGATTCTTCATCTGCATTCATGATATAACTGGAGAGCTGTGGGCACAGCACAGATCCCTGATGGGCGTCACTAGCCACAGCCTGCCACTCCCTTATCCTGCACTCTAACCATACAAGAAACCCTGGCCCTGCCACATCATTATCTTCTTGCTAATAATCTCGTGTACTACCTTATCAAATGCCACCTGGAAATCCATGTAGACAACAGTATTGACGTTCTCTTTTCTGTCATGTTAGAACCCTCAGATTAACTAGACTAATTCACCTATCACAAATCCATACTGGCTCTTGAATCTGCTCAAACTAGTCCTTTGCTTTCCCTTTCCAGTCTCTGCTTTCGATTTATTCCTTATCCTGGCTATACACCCTGCTGTGGACTGCCATGATTTGTGACCTGCAGAGGAGAAATATCCTCAATTATTGAATTCCCTGTAACTTTCTTATTCCGTTGTGGGACATGGGTGTCGCTGGCTAGGCCAGCATTCATTGCCCTTCCCTAGTTGACCTTGAGAAGGTGGTGGTGAGCTGCTGTCTTGATACAACTGAGTGTCTCAGTCAGCCATTTCAGAGGGCGGTTGAGAGTCCACCACATTGCTGTGGGTCTGGAGTACATATAGGCCAGACCAGGTAAGGACAGCAGATTTTCTTCCCTTAAGGACATTTAAGTTAAAGTTTACTTATTAGTTACAAGTAGGCTTACATTAACACTGCAATGAAGTTACTGTGAAAATCCCCTAGTTGCAACACTCCAGCACCTGTTTGGGTAACACTGAGGGAGAATTTAGCACGGAAAATGCACCTAACCAGCACATTTTTGGACTGGGAGGAAACCAGAGCACCCGGAGGAAACCCACGCAGACACAGGGAGCTGTGAGGCAGCAGTGCTAACCACTGTGCTACCGTGCTGCCCCTTACATTAGTGAACCAAGTGAGTTTTTTTGACAATGGTTTCATGGTCATCAATAGATTCTTAATTCCAGTTATTTTCTTTATTGAACCCGGGTCCCCAGAACATTAGTTGAGTTTCTGGATTAATAGTCCAGCAATAATCCCACTAGGCCATCACCTTCTCTGAACAGCTCTGCCTTTGGCATTTGGCCATTCTCCCCACAGCCTTCTCAACCCAACTGATTGCAAATATATCTCTTGTTTTTTGTCCATAATGCCCGAAGTTCCTGATCCTTAAGTAGCTGTCAGTTTATGGAGTGGAGTTGACGGCGTTGGATTGGGGTAGGCACAGTAAGTAGTCTCATAACACCAAGTTAAAGTCCAACAGGTTTATTTGGTAGCACGAGCTTTCGGAGCGTTGCTGCTTCATCAGGTGAGTGATGAAGGGGCAACGCTCTGAAAGCTCGTGCTACCAAATAAACCTGTTGGACTTTAACTTGGTGTTGTGAGACTACTTACTCAGTTTATGGAATCAACTTCCACCACCTTTCCAGAGTTCAAAATCCCAACAACAACAATGGCCGTAGTGATCTTTTGCCAATGATTTTAAATCTACAAGCGGCCTCACGCTGATATCGCCCCAAATACAAGACCTACATCTCTTATACTTGCATGGGATGTGGGTGTTGCTGGTTAGGCCAGTATTTATCGCCCATCCCTAATTGCCCTTGAGAAGGTGGTAATGAGCCACTTTCGTGAACTACTGCAGTCCATGTGATGTAGGTACACCCACGATGCTGTTAGGGAGAGAGTTCCAGGATTTTGACCCAGCGACTAAAGGAACGGTGATAAATTTCCAAGTCAAGATGGTGAGTGACTTGGAGGGGAACTTGCAGGCTGTGATGTTCCTGTGTATCTCCTGCCCTTCTAGGTGCTAGAGGTCATAGTTTTGGAAGGTATTGAATGAGCCTTGGTGAATTGCTGCAGTGTATCTTGTAGATGGCACACACGGCTACCACTGTGTGTCTTTGGTGGAGGGAGTGAATGTTTAAGGTGATGAGTGGCATGCTGATCAAATGGGCTGCTTTGTCCTGGATGATGTTGAGCTTTCGGAATGCTGTTGGAGCTGCGTCCATTCAGGAAAGTGAAAATTTCATCACACGGGGGAGCTGATGGCCTGGTGGTATTATCGCTAGAATATTAATCCAGAAACTCAGCTAACGTCTGGGGACCCGGGTTCGAATCCTGCCACGGCAGATGGTGGAATTTGAATTCAATAAAAAATATCTGGAATTAAGAATCTACTGATGACCGTGAAACCATTGTTGATTGTCGGAAAATCCCATCCGGTTTACTGATATCCTTTAGGGAAGGAAATCTGCCATCCTTACCTGGTCTGGCCTACGTGTAACTCCAGAGCCACAGCAATGTGGTTGACTCTCAACTGCCCTCTGAAATGTCCAAGCGAGACACTCAGTTGAAGGGCAACTAGGGATGAGCAATAATGCTGGCCAGACAGCGACACCCATATCCCATGAATGAATAAAAAACACTTCCATCACCTGAGCCTCGTACTTTGAGGCATTGGAGAGACAGGAGGTGAATTACTTGCTGTAGTATTCTCCGCTTCTGACATATTCCTGTAGCCACAGTAATTATATGGCTGGTCTCGTTTGATTTCTGGCCAATGATAACCCCCAGGGTGTCGATTAAAGGAAATTCTTAGTGCTTTCAAGTACTGTACAGCTATAGGGCATTAGGGCAGGCAGTGATGTAGAGGCATTAGCACTGGTCAGTAATTAGAAGACCCAATGAAACAATTGTTGTAAAAACTCAAATAAAAGCAAGATACTGTGGATGCTAAAAGTAGAGGAGCACCTAATGTTGAGAATTCACCAAAATCAGATTGAGTGTCAAATCCCTACAGTGCAGAAGGAGGCCATTCACCCATTGAATCTGCACCAACCCTCTGGCAGAGCATCTTTCCCAGGTCCACCCCACTGCCCCATCCCCGTAGCCCCTTGCATTTACTATGGCTAATCCCCCTTAACCTATACATCTTTTGGACACTAAAGGGCAATTTAGCATAGCCAATCCACCTACTCTGCGTATCCTAGGACACTAAAGGGCAATTTACCATGGCTAATCCCCCAAACCTGCACATCCTTTTGACACTAAGGGGTAATTTAGTATGGCCAATCCACCTAACCTGCACATCTTTGCACTGTGGGAGGAAACCGGAGCACCTGGAGGAAACCCACGCAGACACGAGGAGAACATGCAAACTCCACACAGACAATGACCCGAGGCCAGAATCGAACCCGGGTTCCTGGTGCTGTGAGGCAGCAGTGCAAACCACCATGCCCCTACATTGCCCTCATCCCTCATGTTTATCTCTAGGCTGGGTTATTCCGACACATTCCTGGCCAGTCTCCCACATTCTCCAGAAACTTGAGCTCATCCATTATTCATGTCCCAACACAAACATGATGGGTTGAGTGACTTCCTTCTGTGCTGTAACAATTCTGTGATTCCATGAACTTGCACAGTGTCCCATTTACCCATCATTAACCTACCTTCGAACCTGGTCAAGCCACCTCTCAATTTTAAAATTCTCATCCTTGTTTTCAAAATGCTGGTTCTTTGAAAAGGTTAATCCTGCTTTTCTCCCCTGCAAATTTTTCCTCTTTGGTTATTTGTCCAATTCCATTTAGAAATTTCTGGTTAAAATGATCTCCAGCTGACTGTCAGACAGCAATGTCCAGATCACTGCAATCATAGAATCTTGCAAAGAATATCTCAACCCCAGAATCCTGCGAGGAATATCCCAACTCTGGAATTGTAAGGAATATCCCAATTCTGGAATCCTGCGAGGAATATCCCAACTCTGGAATTCTGTGAGGAATATCCCAACCCTAGAATCCTGCAAGGACTATCTCAACTCTGGAATTCTGTGAGGAATATCTCAACTCTGGAATCCTGCAAAAAATATCCCAACCCTGGATTCCTGCAAGGAATGTTCTTGCGACTTTCTATCGATCCAGAATTTCTAAATTACTCAGGGATTAGGATGGGGGAAAAGTGTGTGAAGGTCGCAAGTATGGAAAGCACTCAGCTTGGTCAGTGTAGATTCTGTGCTTCTGCTCTGGGAGATATGGCCAGGTGGAAGCCACATTCCAAAAATCAGAGAACATGTCCACGGCCTCATAACTCCCCAACTAGTCATACGTGAAGGGGAGGCGCCATCAGTAATATCATTACTCCCAGTGAATCCTGAAGGTTTACTGCGTTTAGGAACTGGAGCAGAATCTCACTGTGAACCAGCTGAGATCTTGCCCAGTAGCAGCCACAGCAGAACCCCCTCCCTTACACTCCACTTCCCTAATAGAAGGGACTCAGGCAACAAAACACTCTGAGCTAGAATGAGCAGAAAGATGGTAACCTCCTTCCTTATCTCTTCTCCATCGTCGATAGTTTGGCCATTACTGAGCTGGGGGTGGTCCCATCCTCTGGAACCATAAGCTAGTTTGAGAAGAAACTGGCTCCCACCACAGGAGAGGAGTCTGATGCCAGTCCAGGGAGTCAGAGTCGTGGGTCGCTCAGGAATGTCTCGAGACTTCAGCAAGTCAGTGCTTGAATTGCGCTAGATCGGGTTGCAGTGGGATCTGCTGGAAGTGTGGATCTGTAGATAGTCCCACGATAGTCCCCCACCCATTGCCCCGTTAATTGATGGGGTGGAAGCTTATTCTAAAAAAAGCACCATAGCTTGACCTGCACAAGAGTTCGTTGTGTTGAGGTCATACATTACCATGGATAGAGGATTGGCTAAAAAGCAGGAAAATGGTCATTGTCAGTTTGGCAAACTAATTACTGGAGAACCATAGCAATCTGTGTTAGAGCTTTAACTATTTACAATCTATAAGCAATGACTTGGATGAAGGGACAGACTTTATTGTAGCCAAAACTTGATGATATAAAGATAGGTAGGAAAGCAAGTTGTGAAGATGATACAAAGAATTTACAAAGGGATACAGATATGTTAAGTGGGTGGGGTTGGTCTACAGGCACCCTAACAGTACTCACAATGTAGAACAAAGTAAACAAGAGGAAATTTTGGGTCGCACAGTAGTTAGCACTGCTGCCTCACAATGCCAGGAACCCGGGTTCAATTCCCGGCCTTGCGTCACTGTGTGGAGTTTGCACGTTCTCCTCGTGTCTGCGTTTCCTCCAGGTGCTCCAGTTTCCTCCCACATTCCAAGATGTGTGGGTTAGGTGGATTGGCTATGCTAAATTGCCCTTTAGTATCAGGGATACTCGCAGGGTAAATGCATGGGGTTATGGGATAGGGCCTGGGCAGGATTGTTGTTGGTGCAGACTCGATGGCCTCCTTCTGCACTGTAGGGATTCTATGATTCCATGACTGCGATAAAGGGATGGCAATAATGATGGGAGATTTCAGTCTACATATAAACTGGAAAAATCAGATTGGCAGTAGTAGCCTGGATGAGTTCTCCAAATGCTTGAGATAGTTTCTTAGAACAGCATGCTTTAGAACCAACCACAGAGTATCTTATATCAGACTTGGTATTGTGTAACGTGACAGGATTAATGAATGACCTCAGAATAAAGACACCTCTAGATAGCAGCAACCACAATACGATTGAATTTTACATCTAGTTTGAAAGGGAGAAGACTGGGTCTGAGTGTGATGATACTGTGCCTTTAAGAAATGTATTTTAATCATGTTGCTTTGCAGGATTTTTGTCGGCACCGTGTTGTCTGCAGCCAGTGTCCTCTAATTGTTACTGAAGCAATATAATGGACATCATGCTGATTTTAATCTGGCCTAATGCAGTGTCCTGTGGTTTAATGGTCCTTTGGGGATTGCTGAGTGGAGCTTGAGATTGGTTGACAGTTTATGTCATGTGGCTAGGGACAGCTGTGCTTCAGAGAAACGTCCAGTTTTAGTTTCATTTCTCAGAAGTTGATGGAAGGAGGCAATGTCTCTGTCTCTCTCTCCAGAGGCATGCTGAAAGTTCCAGGACTAGGAAGCCTCAGAGATTCAATCCAACATTCAAAGGACAAATCACACAACGGTTAAAAGCTGCAAATCCAGAATCATGTGAGCATACTTATTTCTATGCCAAGTGTGTGTCTGTGGGATGGTGTTTAACTTGGAACAGCAGAAATAGCTAGCTGTTAGGAGTTATAGTGTGTCATGTTTAAGCTTTGATGTGGAGATGCATTGGACTGGGGTAGGCACACTAAGAAGTCTCACAACACCGGGTTAAAATCCAACAAGTTTATTTGGAATCACAAGCTTTCAGAGTGCTGCTCCTTCATCAGATGAGTGGAGGTAGATTCACAAACATGGCATATATAGACAGAGCCACAACTGCAAGATAATTACAAATTGGAATGTGAAGAATGGTTGCAATGTGAGTCTTTACAGGTACAAACAGTATGCGTGGAGAGAGGGATAATCACAGGTTAAAGAGGTGTGAATTGTCTCAAGCCAGGGCAGTTAGTAGGATTTCACAAGCCCAGGCCAAATGGTGGGGGTTACATTTCGTGTGACATGAACCCAAAATCCCGGTTGAGGCCGTCCTCATGTGTGTGGAACTTGGCAATCAGTTTCTGCTTGGCAATTCTGCGTTGTCGTGTGTCTTGAAGGCTGCCTTGGAGGACGCTTACCCGAAGATCAGAGGTTGCATACACTGCAAGAAAGGATGTCCCGAGGCATTGGGGAAACCATGCAGATGTTATGACAACAGATGAATGGACAACGCTCGACAATTGCCAGGCTGGAGTGTTCCCTTCCAGTCGGGGAACACTTCAGCAGTCACGGGCATTCAGCCTCTGACCTTCAGGTAAGCGTTCTCCAAGGCGGCATTCAAAACACACAACAACACAGAATCGCTGAGCAGAAACTGATAGCCAAGTTCTGGACGCATGAGGATGGCCTCAACCGGGATCTTGGGTTCATGTCACACTGCATGTAATGCCCTCCATTTGGCCTGGGCTTGTGAAATCCTACTAACTGTCCTGGCTTGAAACAATCTGCACCTCTTTAACCTGTGCTTATCCCCCTCTCCACTCACATTGTCTGTACCTGTAAAGACTTGATTACCTGTAAAGACTCACATTCCAACCATTCTTCACATTCCAATCTGGAATTATCTTGCAATTGTGTCTTTGCCTATATATGCTGTGTTTGTGAATCTACCTCTCCACTCACCTGATGAAGGAGCAGCACTCCGAAAATTCGTGATTCCAAATAAACCTGTTGGACTTTAACCTGGTGTCGTGAGACTTCTATGTTTAAGCTTTGTAATTGGTAAAAGTTATGCTAATTCTTTTTGTTATATTTTAACTGTGTTCTTAAATAAACTTTGCTTGATAAAAGCTTCCTAGTGGGTCACTTGAATCATACCAGGAGTGAAACATCTTATGCTCACCAATGCCAAAATCAAATGTAAAACTTGGGATCTAGACTAACTTCATAAAACACCTTGGAGTTTCTGGCCTGGGTCTTAACACTAAGACTAGTATTTGAAAATTAAATAAGGGCCTATGCACTGTCAGGGTGCAGAAAGATTGAGAAAAATTCTAAGGAGAGGACTTACCATCCGTGGTTAATGAAAGAAAAGCATCAAATATAAGGAAAAGACATATCACTGCATGGAGGTGAGTGGTAGGACAGATAATTGATCAAAGTATAAAGAATGGTGGAGAATGACTAACAAATTAATTAGGACAAAGAAATTAGATTTTGAGGGGAAGCTGGCTGGAAACATAAAAATGGATAGCAAGAGTTTATACAGGTATTTGAAAAGGAAAAGAGTAAGTGGAGGTCCACTACAGAGTGAGAATGGGGAGTTAATAGAATAAGGAAAAGGCAGATGAAATGAACAGATATTTTGCTTGTGTTACAAAGAACAAAGGAAATTACAGCACAGGAACAGGCCCTTCGGCCCTCCAAACCTGCACTGACCATACTGCCTGATTGAACTAAAACCCCCTACCCTTCCAGGGACCACATCCCCCTATTCCCATCCCATTCATGTATTTGTCAAGACACCCCTTAAAAGTCACTATCGTATCTGCTTCCACTTCCTCCTCTGGCAGCGAGTTCCAGGCACCCACCACCCTGTGTTAAAAACTTGCCTCGTACATCTCCTTTAAACCTTGCCCCTTGCACCTTAAACCTATGCCCCCGGTAATTGACTCTTCTACCCAAGGAAAAAGCTTCTAACTGTCCACTCTGTCCATGCCCCTCATAATCTTGTAGACTTCTATCAGGTCGCCCCTCAACCTCCATTGTTCCAGTCAGAACAAACCAAGTTTCTCCAACCTCTCCTTATAGCGAATGCCCTCCATACCAGGCAACATCCTGGTAAATCTTTTCTGTGCCCTCTCCAAAGTCTCCACATCCTTCTGGTAGTGTGGTGACCAGAATTGAACACTATATTCCAAGTGCGGCCTAACTAAGGTTCTATAAAGCTGCAACATGACTTGCCAATTTTTAAACTCAGTGCCTCAGCCGATGAAGGCAAGCATGCCGTATGCTTTCTTGACTCCCTTCTCCACCTGGGTTGCCACTTTCAATGACCTGTGTACCTGTACTTTCCTTTGCCTATCAATACTCTTTTTTTGGCTCTGCCATTTACTGTATATATCTGTATTAGACCTTCCAAAATGCATTACCTCACATTTGTTCAGATTAAACTCCATCTGCCATCTCTCTGCCCAAGTCTCCAACTGATCTATATCCTGCTGTATCCTCTGATGGTCCTCATCGCTATCCACAAATCCACCAACCTTTGTATCGTCCGCAAACTTACTAATCAAATCAGTTAATTTTCCTCCAAATCATTTATATATATTACAAACAGCAAAGGCTCCAGCACTGATCCCTAAGGAATGACACTAGTCACAGCCCTCGATTCAGAAACACACCCTTCCACTGCTACCCTCTGTCTTCTATGACTGTGCCAGTTCTGTATCCATCCTGCCAGCTCACTTCTGATCCCATGTGACTTCACCTTCTGCACCAGTTTGCCCTGAGGGACCTTGTCAAAGGCCTTACTGAAGTCCATGTAGACAACATCCACTGCCCTACCCTCATCAATCATTGTCGTCACTTCCTCGAAAACCTTGATCTAGTGAGACATGACCTCCCCTTCACAAAATCATATTGCCTCTCGCTAATACAGCCACTTATTTCCAAGTGGGAGTAAATCCTGTCTCAAAGAATCCTCTCCAATAATTTCCCTACCACTAATGTAAGGCTCACCGGCCTGTAATTACCTGGATTATTCTTGCTACCCTTCTTAAACAAAGAAACAACATTGGCTATTCTCCAATCCTCTGGGACATCCCAGGTAGCCAGTGAAAATACAAAGATTTCTCTCAAGGCCCCAGCAATTTCCTCCCTTGCCTCTCTCAGTATTCTGGGGTATATCCCATCAGATCCTGGGAACATCTTCTCAAAACCTCCAATAACACCTCCTTTTTGATCTCAACATGACCCAAACTATCTACACACCCGTCCCCAGATTCATCATCCACCAAGTTCTTCTCTTTGGTGAATACTGACGCAAAGTACTCATTTAATACCTCGACCATTTCCTCTGGCTCCACACATAGATACCCTCCCCTGTCCCTGAGTGGGCCAAGCCTCTCCCTGGCTACCCTCTTGCTCTTCATATATGTATAAAAAGCCTTAGGATTTTCCTTAATCCTGTTGGCCAATGACTTTTTGTTACCCCTTTTAGCCCTCGTGACTCCTTGCTTAAGTTTCTTTCTACTTTCCTTGTATTCCACTCTTGCTTCGTGTGTTCCCAACCTCCAAGTTTTGACAAATGCTTCCTTTTTCTTTTTGACTAGGCTGACAATGTCTCTCGTTATCCAAGGTTCCCGAAACTTGCCATACTTATCCTTCATCCTTATAGGAATATGCTAGTCCTGAGTTCCTATCAACTTACTATGAAAGCCTCCCACATGCCTAATGTTGATTTGCCCTCAAACATCTGCCCCTAATCTACATTCTTCAGTTCCTGCCTAATATTGTTATTAGCCTTCCCCCAATTTAGTACCTTCATCTGAGGACTACACTTATCTTTATCCATCAGTACCTTAAAGCTTACTGAATTGTGGCCACTATTCCCAAACTGCTCCCCTACTGAAATGTCGATCACCTGGCTGGGCTCATTCCCCAATACCAGGTCCAGTATGGCCCCTTCCCTAGTTGGACTACCTACATACTGTTTCAAGAAGCCCTCCTGGATGCTCCTTACAAACTTTGCTCCATCCACGCTCCCGGCACTAAGTGAGTCCCAGTCAATATTAGGGAAAAATCACCCACCGCAACAATGCTGTTACTTTAACACCTTGTTAAAATCTGCCTACATTTCGATTATGGAGGATACAGAAAACATTCCAGTAATAGCTGTAAATCAGAAGGTGGAAGGGAAAGAGGAACTTGGTGAAATTGCAATCACTAGGGAAGTGGTATTGAGCAAATTGATGTAGATGTGGGACTGACAAGTCTCAGGATCCCGATGGACTCCATCCTAGAGTCTTGACAGAGGTGGCTGATCAAGTAGTTGATGCGCTGGTGTTAATTTTCCAAAATTCGCTAGATTCTAGAAAGATTCCAACAGACTGGAAAGTAGCTAATATAACCCCTCTATTCGAGAAAGGAGGGTGGCAGAAAACTATAGTCCAGTTCACTTGATGACAAGCGTGGGGAAGATGTTAGAATTGATCATTAAGGATGTCATAACTGGACACTCAACGTAATTGAGAAGAGACAGCATGGTTTTGTGAAAGGGAAATCAAGTTTAACTAATTTATTGGCGTTTTTTGAAGGAGTCATTGGTATTGTGGATAAAGGGGAGCCTGTAGATGTATTGTACTTAGATTTCCAGAAGGCCTTTGGTAAGGTGCCACATCAAAGGTTAACTAAAAGCTAAAGGTGTAGGAGGTAACATATTAGCCTGGATAGAAGATTGGCTGGCTGGCAGTAAACAGAGTATGCATAAATGGGTCTTTGTCTGATTGGCACGATATGACACGAGGTACCATGGGGATGATGTAATGTTGGGGCCTCAACATTATACAATTCACCTCAACGACTTAAATGAGGGGAGCGAAGGCACAGTGGCTAAATTTGTGGATGGCACAAAGATAGGTAGGTGAGCATGTTGCAAAGACAAAGAGTTTGCAGATGGGGAAATAGATTGAGTGGGCAGAAATCTGGCAGATGGAGTAGAATGGAAAATGTGAAGTCGCTGACTTTGGCAGGAAGGATATAAAAATAGAGTAAACGGAGAATGACTGCAGAACTCCGAAGTGCTTTGGAATCTTGGGGTTTTCATTCATGACTCACAAAAAGTTAGTGTGCAGGTACAGCATGGAATCAAGGAGGCCAATGCAATGCTATCCTTCATTACGAGAGGAATTGGACAGAAAAGGATGTTATGCTTCAGATTTACAGGGCATTGGTGAGACCACACCTTGATTACTGTGTGCAGTTTTGGTCTTCTTACCTAAGGAAGGCTGTAAATGCATTAGAGGCAGTTTAGAGGAAGTTTACTACACTGATGCCTAGAATGAACGATTTCTCTTATGAGGAAAGGTTAGACAGATTGGGCTTGTTACCACTGGAGTTTAGAAGTCTATAAGATCTGAATGGTCTTGGACAAGGTATACGTATTTGGTCCAGAAATAGTGGGAACGGTTTTAAAATTAGGAGTTGCTCTTATAGGACAGAGATAAGAACCTTTTTTCATTCATTTGTAGGACATCGGCGTTGCTGGCTGGCCAGCATTTATTGCCCATGCTCAGTTGCCCGAGGGCAGGTGAGTGTGAACCACATTGCTGTGGCTCTGGAGTCACATGTAGGCCAGACCAGATAAGGAGGGCAGATTTCCTTCCCTAAAGGACATTAGTAAATCAGATGGGTTTTTCCAACAACCGTCAATGGTTTTGTAGACTCTTTAATTCCAGATTTTTCAAAAATTGAATTCAAATTATGGGGATAGGGTCTGGGTGGGGCTGTGGTCGGTGCAGACTCGATGAGCCAAATGGCCTCCTCCTGCACTGTAGGATTCTATAATTCCACCATCTGCCATGGCAGGATTCAAACCCGGGTCCCCAGAATATTAGTTGAGTTTCTGGATAAATAGTCCAGCGATAATAACACTAGGCCACCACCCACTCCTTTTTACTGAGAGTTGTGCAACTTTGGAACACACTGCCTCAGAGGCAGTGGAATTGGGGTCAATGAATATTTTTCCCTTGGTTATTGGGGGTAGATGGGAATGTGGAACTCGAAACACAGATCAGCATGATCTTGCTGGAAGACACAGCAAGGTGGAGGAGTCAAATGGTTTACTCCTGCTCCTATTTCTTATGATCCAACAGATGAATAAAGGTCTTTAAATATCAAGCCATTTTTAATGCTTTAATCTGTAAAAAAAATGTTGCGCCCAGTCAGAAATCATCGGCCAAGGCCAAACTACAACAGATTTGGGCTATTTACGAATCAGCCACTTCCCCACACACAGAGGACAGAGTCTCTCTCCACTGAAAGTGACTGAAGTTGCCAGTCTGATGTTTGCAGGTCAGTCCCAGAGTAAGTGCCCCAAACCCAGGGTATGTACCATAGCATAGCCACCAGAAATTCCAGGTTCAGCAAGTCTGCAGAAATGAACGCTGATATTTCAGAAATTGGCTGCTTTAAGACGACAAACACCACATTTACCCGCCCCTCAAAAAGAAAGACAAGTTGCGAGTTCAATTCATGTTTGCATGTTTATATATTTTAGAAGTTCTCTGCTTGTTCCTGACAGATGCTCACTCGGGCTGGGCTCACTCTGGGCTCCCATAGCTTCGGTAGGAGAGAGTGCTTTGTTTCACCAGAGAAGGTTTGCAAGCTATTGGAGCTGGTGGGGCATTGTGATCCAGCACTGCCTGGTCTTCAGCGTAGTGGCTGCGGTTTCGCTCTCCATGTCACCTCCCTCAGGCCACAAAGGCATGTCGTCAACTCCGAGCGCTGGAATATCCCAAAGCTCAGAAAGTAGAAATTTTGAAAACTAAAACGGAACCAGCAGAGCCGGTGTGTGAGAGTTGGTGCTCAGATTGCTGCTCCCTGCGGTGTCTACTTCAATCCACCATATTTACGGTGAGGGGTTAATGCAACAGTCTGGGGAATATCTCAACATTCGTTTCTCGGAGATGATGCAAGATCTGGTTTAAAGAACCCCACCACCTCCTTTAGTCAGACAATGATAAAGGACATCACCCACCTCCTTGCTGGTGCCCGATGGGATCTGGAATGCACCAATCCTCACCATCTTCCTCATGGCCTCAATTCAGTGATGTGACATTCAACAATGCCAGCGTTTCCAACACCAAGACTCCAGGGGGAAGGCTTATCCCACTCCAATTTGAAACAACATTATTGTAAAAAAAAAAGGATGAACCAAACGAGTTCTTGAACCCCGCAGGCTGGAGTTTAAAAAAATGGGGATAGCGAGCTTGTGGGCTCCTCCTACCACCCCAGCATCTCCTCCCCTCCCTTGAAGGTACCAACATTTACGGGTGGACTGTGTTCCAGGTGACATTCAGTCTCTGGTATCTCACCCAACTGTGGGGAGGGGGAGCTCAAAGTAATTTGTACAGTTCTTGGGACAAACCAATTTCTTCTCTCTGCACCTGCCCCCTCCGCCAATCAATAACCTGCCTGACCTGCAGCATTGTTCAACCACAGAGTGCATCACAGACCAGACCAATGCTGCCCTTGCCTTTCCTATACATAATTCAATCTGTCTGAGTCCAAGGACATAAACCCGAGTTTATTTTTCCACTCTTTATTGTGGAGGGCACAGAATTGACAGCTGTATGGCCCCCCCGGCTGAGATGACAGAGACACACCGAAAACCAATCTGGCTCAACCTGGTTTGAAAACCCAAGGCAGAGCTTCAATCAACGTGGGACAAGCCCTGAGCTGGAACTCCAATCTCAGAGAAGGGCAGCAGATGCTTAAAGCTGGCAGGAACATTGTTTTTAATGCTTTGCCTCTCGGAGAGGAGGGGGGAAGAATGTTAATTACTGCACTGTACAATCTCAGAACTTTCACCAAGAAATGTAGCTGATTTGAGTGCGAGTTAATAAAAGGTTCTCAATCAGATTACAACAGGAATTGCAAACATTGCAGGTGTATATCACAATATGAATTATAAATCCCCCTGACACCCGCCATGTGATCCTTCCGTCCCTGAAGTTTGGTTGGAGTTGCTGAAGGAATCAGTGCAGTCACTGCTGGCTGCCCTGCCAGCACTGGCTAACATGGCAGACTGCCACAGAATAGACAAGATCAAATTACATTAAAAGTTGATCCTGGGCTGCCCAAAGGTCTTCTCAAAGTAATTTTTACAGTTCTTGGGGGCATTTTCTTCTCTCCCCCCCGGCCAATCAATAGCCTGCCTGGTCTGCAGCATTGTTCATTATGTGATAACAGTCAGGTCCTGTGTTGAGGGCATTCCAGTCAAAGACTGACCTGCCTAAAGATGGGTCAGAAGATCGTGACCTTGCCAGACTGATTTACTGCTCTCTTCAGCACCTCAAATTTTACCCACTAGGTTAAGGTACCTCCCCACTTCCTCAAAACCACCACCCCCCACCCTCCTTGTCCTTCATTCCAATGTCTCACCACCTTCTGTACATAAGGCCGACTGGGTATTGGATAAATAGAACATTTAAAAAACAGTCATTAGTCCTGAACTCTGAGCAGATCTTCAGCTTTACTCCTTACACAGCCCTGGGCCCCACTGGCCTCAGGCTTTGCTCAGCCTTGCCTCCTTGGCCCCAGGCCCATCTCCCCTAGGACCCAGGCCTACCTGCCCCATGCCTATCTCCCTCAGGACCCAGGCCCACCTCCCCCAGGCTCCAGGCCTACTTTCCCCAGGCCTACCTCCCCCAGGCCCCATTCCCTGGCCTCACTCCCAGTAGCTCCGGGCTTCCTCTCTGCTCGGTTCCACTCCCACGGGAACCCAAGGCTGCTCTACACACCCTTGTGAAAAAAAAGCTGTGCTTTTTGAATGACCCCCTTTGCTTTGGAATCCTACTTCAGCATTTCAGTTCACCTTTTAAACCATTGAACTGTTCCTCAGGCATGGCTGAAGTCCTCCCAGTTAGCAGATCAGCTAACGGACCTCTCAGACTCGGGTTCAATAAGGTCCCGTTTGTAAATCAACTCAACTTGGTAAATTTTTCCCATTTCCACAGTGTTCTGGGTCAGAAGTGTTATAAACGTAACAAAAGGAAAACACCCTCAGTCATGTACCCAGCAAGAGACCTCCTAATCGGTGGAGGCAACTAGACCAATTGGGAAACTTCAATGCAACATATCCCATGTGATGCTGTCCATTGCCACCTTGCAGAGGGTTCAGAAGCCATTATGATTTCCGTTGGACCTTCGAAGAATCTCCCTGGCTTTGGTTGCCATCTGGGGGAAGAGGAGAAAGTGGGAATATTAACAGTGGGCAGAGTGTTTATGGTTAAGTACAGAATCATAGATTCATACATAGGAGAGCATATGACCCAGTGTGCTTCTGCCAGGTTCCAGAAAGAGTCATCTGATTAGTTGCGTCTCCTGCTCTTTTCCCATACTCCTCCTATTTTCTTCCCTTTTTATGACCCGTTGAGCCTGCTCTGCCATTCAATAACATGGAAGATGATCAATGTCAGCACTTCCCAGCCCTATCCCTGAAAATACTCAGTGCCCAAAAATGCATCGATCTGAGTCTTCAGTGTGACCAACGTCTGAGGATCCACAGCAATCTAGGGATAGAGAATTCCAAAGATTCACAACCCCGAGTGAAGAAATCGTGGTCCGAAATGTGAGATTGTGATCCCTAATTCTAGACTGCCCCAGCCAAGGGAAACAAACCTCGTGTCTCCACCATTTAACAGTCTCAGAATCTAGTAGGTTACAATGATATATTATCCGATTTGTATAAACTGTGGAGAATTCAGGCCCGGTCTATCCAATCTCTCATAAGAAAACCTATTAATTTCAGCAATCAGGGACAGCACGATGGTTAGCGCTGCTGCCTCATCACCAGGGACCCGGGTTTGATTCCCGGTTTGGGTCACTGTCTGTGCAAAGATTGCATGTTCTCCCCCTGTCTGTGTGGGTTTCCTCATGGTGCTCCAGTTTCTTCCCACAGTCTGAAAGACGTGCTGGTTAGGGTGCATTGGCCATGCTAAATTCTCCCTCAGTGTTACCTGAACAGGCGCCGGAGTGTGGCGACTAGGGATTTTTCACAGTAACTTCATTGCACTGTTAATGTAAGCCTACTTGTGACACTAATAAAATAAAAATTTATATAACTCAACCTAGTGAACCCTATTTAAGTACATCTTTCCATAGACATGGAGCCCAAAACTCCTCATAAATTGGTTTCACCAAAGCCCAACATGACTGCTAGACGACTTGTTTATTCTTAAATGCCAACCCCCTTGTAATAAAGACCAACATATCATTTGCCTTCCCAACTGCTTGATGTACCTTCTTGTTAATTTTAAAATATTTATCCAATTCCCTTACTATTGAATCTACCTCGTTCACCCTTGACAGCACTTTCCAGAACTCATTGTGCCAACAATTACTCATCTTCCAATGTTTTTTCTACCAATTATCTTACATCCGTGTCCTCTGGTTATCAATTGTTCTGTTACTGGAAACAGTTTCTTCCTGTAAAATCCGTCAATTTTGAACACCTCTACTAAATTTCTCCTTCACTGTTTCTGCTAGGGAGAACAATCCCAGTTTCTTCAGTCTTTCCACATGAACTGAAGTCCCTCTTCCCTGGTCCCACGGTGGCACAGCGGTTAGCATTACTGCCTCACAACAACAGGGACCAAGGTTTGATTTTGGCCTTGGGTGGCTATCTGTGCGGAGTCTGTGTGGGTTCCCTCCCACAGTCCAAAGATGTGCCGGTTAGGTGGATTGGCCATGGTAAATGTGCAGAGTTACTGGGATAGGGCCTGGGTAAGACGTTCCCCGGGTCGGTGGTGACGTTCACGAGGGGTCATAGGTTCAAGGTGAAGGGGGGGAGGTTTAACACAGATATCAGAAGGACATATTTTACACAGAGGGTCGTGGGGGCCTGGAATGTGTTGCCGGGCAAGGTGGTGGAGGCGGACACACTGGGAACGTTTAAGACTTATCTAGACAGCTATATGAACGGAGTGGGAATGGAGGGATACAAAAGAGTGGTCTAGTTTGGACCAGGGAGCGGCGCGGGCTAATTGTTCTTTGTTTCTCATTTCAAGGCTTCATTCTATGATCATCTTGCTGGTGCCAGTACAGAGCGAGACTGCGGATAGTTGGGAACCTGTCTCGGGGGCAGGGAATTCAGATGGTGTTCGTAAAGCAGAAGTGGAAATGAATAGGGTTGGGAAGCATTTTCTGATCAGGGCCAGTGTGATCTCCTGGACTCGTTTCGATCGCCACAGGGGGTCGGAGAGGAATTTCCCAGATTTTTTTTCCCCCATATTGGCCCTGGGGTTTTCACTCTGGGTTTTCGCCTCTCCCTGGAGATCACATGGTCTGGAATGGGGGGGGTGGGGGTGAGTTAATAGGTTGTGATGAACAAAGCATCGTAGCTGTGAGGGACAGCTCGGTGTATAGGATATTAGGATGTAGATAGGCTGGAAAATTGGGCGGGGATCCTGGATTCAGGATTCAATCCTGGACCGGGGAGCGGCGCGGGCTTGGAGGGCCGAAGGGCCTGTTCCTGTGCTGTATTGTTCTTTGTTCTTTCAGAGAGCTGGTGCAGACTTAATGGGCTGAATGGCCTCCTTCTGCACTGGAGGAATTCTATTCTGATAAAGCTCCTCTACAAGACCCGTCATCCTGCCTCAAGTGTGGTGCTTAGAATTGGACACAATACTCCAGCAGAGGTCTAACCCATATCTTATAAAGACTTGGCAAAGCTTCCTTGCTTTTGTACTCTATGCCTCTATTTAGGAAGCCCAGGGTCCCACTTAAAAAGAAAGATGCCTCAACTTTTCCTGTCCCCTTCAAAGATTTGTTTGAAAACCCCAGGTCTCACTGTTCTTGCACCACTTTAAAATCTCGTTTATATTACCTTGTCTCATGTTGCTGTCCTAACTGCCTTGTTTCACAAAATGCAGCCCATTTCAGAACATTGAGTCTATACTGTGACCATAAACCCTTTCTCTGAAATATCTCATACACTTAATAGTCTGAATGCAACAATCCTCCCTCCCCACTCACATGGCCATCTGAATATTGTTTTTAAGGTCTATCTTGCTGCAATCTCTCTCAGCTACAGGTTAATATCCAACACATTTCTCTCCCTATTTAGTTCTGAAGAGTCAAACAGACTCGAAGTCCTGTTTCTCTCTTCCCTACGGATGCTGCCAGACCTGCTGAGTTTTTCCAGCATTCTCTGCTTCATTTCAGAACAGTTTGCTCAAAGCCAGTTTCACAGCTTAATGACTGATGATGGGACTTGAGCAGCCTCAGAGGCGGCCACGGCAGGGGAGGGTGATGCGAGTGACTTCACTGGATTTGATGAGCCAGAGGCACTGGGTTCAAACTTCACTCTGGCAATTTGTGAAACTAATTTCAATAACCCATTTTAATTTCAGTTTAATATCTTTTCTGGTGTTTCTGCATCCCACATTATAAGGATGACTCTCCAAAGCCCTCTGAAATGCGCAGCACATCAGCCAATTCTAGGGAGGGTGATAAATGCGGTCTTGCCAGCAACTCCCATATCCTGAGAGAGCAAATAGAAAGCTTGCATTATCAGATGGGAGTGGGGGATTTGCAAGGTTTTGGTATCTGGCTGTTGGTGGAGGGCTGTTTCTGTCGCTGAGCATCCATGGATGCCTGACTCTGTCCTTTGGAAGGGGTGTTGTTGAGCCCTGGGGCTGTATCAATACTTGCTGCGAGTCTCCAGACACTTTATGGGGCAGCACGGTGGCACACTGGTTAGCACTGCCGCCTCACAGCGCCAGTTTTGATTCCGGCTTCGGATCATCGTCTGTGCAGAGTTTGCATGTTCTCCTTGTGTCTGCGTGGGTTCCTTTGGGTGCTCTGGTTTCCTCCCACAGTCCAAAAGACATGATGGTTCGGTGCATTGTCCATGCTAAATTCTCCCTCAGTGTATCCGAACAGGCGCCAGAGTGTGGCGACTAGGGGATTTTCACAGTAACTTCATTGCAGTTTTAAGTTTAAAAGTTTATATATTAGTGTCACATTACATTAGCACTGTAATGAAGTTACTGTGAAAATCCCCGAGTCGCCACACTCCGGCGCCTGTTCGGGTACACTGAGGGAGAATTTAGCATGGCCAATGCGCCCTAACCAGCACGTCTTTCGGACTGTGGGAGGAAACCGGAGCACCCGGAGGAAACCCACGTAGACAGGGAGAGAACGTGCAGACTCCACAGTGACCTAAGCTGGGAATCGAACCTGGGTCCCTGGCACTGAGACAGCAGTGGCTAACCACTGTGCTACCCCCTGTTAATGTAAGCCTACTTGTCGCACTAATAAATAAACTTAAACTGTGGTGCAGCAGCTCAGAGAGCAGTCTTTGGGTGAAATTATAGAATCGCTACAGTGCAGGAGGCCATTCGGCCCATCGAGTCTGTCCGACAACAATCCCAGATGAAGGTTATCCCCTATCCCCGTAACCCCACATATTTACAATGCTAATCCCTCTAACCCACGCATCCTGGGACACTAAGAGGCAATTTAGCATGGCCAATCAACCTTACCCGCATATCTTTGAGCTGTGGAAGAAACCGGAGCACCCGCAGGAAACCCACGCAGACATGGGGAGAAAGTGCAAACTCCACACAGACAGTGACCCAAGCTGGGAATCCAACCCGGGCCCCTGGCGCTGTGAGGCAGCAGTGCTAACCACTGTGCCACCCCAAATGCGGATTCTAACACAGCTCATGGTACAGTGGTTTGAGAGCAGTGGTGTCACTAACTGGCACCCTCGCTGGGAGAAGCTTTGATCCGGAGCTGACTCAGCAAGCCATGATTCACCACCACCCTCACTGCAGTGAAACCCAAAATGTCGACTGTAAGGAACACTGTGTACAAACAGAATGGTACCTGTGTAGGCCTGTTGTAAATGGGCTGGCACACTTGATCGGGAAAGCTGTGCAGAACCAGACTGCAAACCTTTCAAAATACCTGTCAGGAAGAAGGAGAGAATTGAGAGGTCGATCAGCCGATCCGTCTCCTTTATCGGAGAGCCAAGCTTCCGTATCCTGACGGCACAGGTCTTCAGGGAGTGTTAAAGCTTTGGAATCGGATAGCACACAAGACCATTCAAAGCAGCAAGCAAGCCTGTGCCATCCCTTTGTAAGCGCTACCAAGCAGTCCCGTCCCACCCCACACCCTCCTGCCCCAAAGTCATGCACATTTTTCCTTTTCAAGCATTAATCTTTTGAAAATTATTAACCCAATTCTATCACCTTTGCAGGCAGTGCAGTCCAGATCATAATAAATTGCACCCCCACCCCCCAACCCCGGTCTTTGGCCAAGAAACCTGTGTCCTTATGTTTTCAACTCTCCTTCCAGGGCAAACTGTTTCTGCTTGTTCACTTGAGCAAAGCTCCGCATGATTTTTAAACATCTCTATGAAATCTCCTTATCTTTTCTACTCTCGAGAGCAACCCCAGCGTCTCCAGTCTCTTCACTTCACTGAACTGCCTTGTGCCGTTCAAGTAGATCTGCGCAGCAGCCTTCCAAGGTCTCGACATCCTTTCTAAATGTGGTGCCCGAGATTGAACACAATATTCTCGCTGCGGCGCAAGCAGTGATTTCTAAAAGAATTCACACAACTCCCGTGGTTTTGTGATGCATGTCTCTATGCATTTTCTAAAGCCTTCTTAATTTGTCTTGCCATCTTCGAATGTGTGTGTGTGTGTGCGCGTGTGTGTGTGTGTGTGTGTGTATCCCCAGGTCTTCCTCTGTTCCCGCAACCACTTTAAAAATGTTTTAAAACAATGTTGGTTCTATTGCTTCCTTTCATTCTTCATGTATCACTTTACAGAGTGCAGCCAAAGACCATTTATGACATTCCGCCTTCTTCGAATCTGCTCATCTTACCAGTGTGCCCATGTCCTATAAGACCATAAGACATAGCAGCAGAATTAGGCCACTCGGCCCATCGAGTCTGCTCCGCCATTCAATCATGGCTGATATTTTTCGCATCTCAGTTCATCTGCCTTTTCCCCATAACCCCCTTATTAATCAAGAACCTATCTATCTCTGTCTTAAAGACACTCAATGACCTGACCTCCACAGCCTTCTGCGGCAAAGAGTTCCACAGATTCACCACTCTGGCTGAAGAAATTCCTCCTCATCTCTGTTTTAAAGGATTGGCCCTTTAGCCTGAGGTGGTGCCCTCTGGTTTTAGTCTTTCCTACTGGTGGAAACATCCTCTCCACGTCCACTCTATCCAGGCCTCGCAGTATCCTGTAAGTTTCAATAAGATCCCCTCCTCATCTTCTAAACTCCAACGAGTACAGACCCAGAGTCCTCAACCATCCTCCTGAAATCTGCTATAAACCTCCTCAATATTACTTTTGTGCCAGAGAGCTTTGAAATTATGCCCTGTACCCTCAGTTATTAATATCTCTCAAAAATAGCAGTGGTCCTAATACTTACCCCTGGAGGAGGTCACTTCATATTTCCCCTCCCGTTTGACAAAACACCTGTCCACAATGACTCGCTGCTTTACCAATTTTGTACCTAGGCTGCCACTGCCTATTTCACTCAATGTGCTTCACTTTTGCCGATCAGTTTATTATTCGGTGCTTTATCACAACATCAGTTACCCTCATCAACCCTCTATGTTACTTATTCAAGAACAGCAATAACCATAGCAAGCCCCCAAACACCAGACATGAAGAATGGTTGTAGTTATTAGTTAAGCGCAGTTTATAATTTGTTGGTATGCTCCCATCTAAACCCCAAGATAGCTCAGGAAGTTAAATCCATCGCACAATGTGCTTGTGAACAACCCAGAGCAGAGAGGACTGAGCGGGGGAGACATGATTGAGGTGTATAGGATTATGAGGGGTAAGGACAGGGTGAGTAGGAAACAGCTGTTTCCCTTGGTTGAGGGGTCAATCACGAGGGGGGGCACAGTTTTAGGATAAGGGGCAGGAGATTCAGAGAGGATTTGAGAAAAAGAAAATTCACCCAAGAGGGTGGTGGGAATCTGGAATAGATTGCCTCGGAAGGTAGTGGAGGCTGGAAACTTTACCTTATTTGGATGAGCACTTGAAATATATTCAAAGATATGGGACAAGTGCAGAAAATTGGGATCAGCGCGCCTTTAGTGGTAGCTATTGTTGGTGCAGACTCGATGGGCTGAAGGACCTTTTCTGCGCTGTGTAACTCTAAATCCCCAGCTTGTATACAGTTTGCTGATTTTCATTCACAAGGTGGTTGGGGCTTCCACATTTTTGGGCTACAAATGGGGGTTGGGAGCTAGCCTCTGTGACACTAATCCAGATACCATACAGGAAAAGCTTAAGTGCCAGTCATGGGTCAGTGGGTAGCACTATTAGCACTGAATCAGAAGGTTGAGGGTTCAAGCCCCATTCTGGAGACATGAACCCAAAATCCAGGCTGGAATTTCAGTGCAGGACTGAGGGAATGCTGCACTGTCAGCGAATCTATCTGCATCCTTTCTGGTTGTATCACAGCTTGATATGGTTCCTGCTCTGTCCAAGACTGAAAGAAACTACAAAGGGTCGTGAACGAAGCCCAGTCCATCATTCAAACCAGCCTCCCATTCATTAACACTATCTACACTTCCCACTGCGTCGAAAAGCAGCTAGTATAATCAAGGATCCCACGCACCCTGGACATACACTCTTCTATCTTCTTCCGTCGGGAAAAAGATACAAAAATCTGAGACCATGTACCAACAGCTTCTTCCCTGCTGCCATCAGACTTTTGAATGGACCTACCTTGCATTAAATTGACCTTTCTCTACACCCTAGCTATGATTGTAACACTACATTCTACACACACTCCTTTCCTTCCCTATGTACGGTATGCTTTATCTGTATAGAACACAAGAAACAATACTTTTCATTGTCTACTAATACATGTGATAATAATAATAAAATAAAATCAGTTCAGACATCAGGCCGTTCCCCATTTGCCCTCAGATGGACGCAGAAGATCCCATTGCACTATTTCAAAGAAAAGGGAATTTCTCTCCCGTGTCCTGACCAACATCAGATCCTCAATCAAAACCTAAGGCAGATTACCCGATGTATTTAATTACCTCTGCAGCTGAGGATGGGAGTCATGATGTGGAGATGCCGGCGTTGGACTGGGGTAAACACAGTAAGAAGTTTAACAACACCAGGTTAAAGTCCAACAGGTTTATTTGGTAGCAAAAGCCACACAAGCTTTCGGAGCTCTTAGCCCCTTCTTCAGGTGAGTGGGAATTCTGTTCACAGACAGAGCATATAAAGACACAGACTCAATTTACATGAATAATGGTTGGAATGCAAATACTTGCAACTAATCAAGTCTTTAAGAGACGAAACAATGTGAGTGGAAAGAGCATCAAGACAGGCTAAAAAGATGTGTATTGTCTCCAGACAAGACAGCCAGTGAAACTCTGCAGGTCCACGCAACTGTGGGAGTTACAAATAGTGTGACATGAACCCAATATCCCGGTTGAGGCCGTCCTCGTGTGTGCGGAACTTGGCTATCAGTTTCTGCTCAGCGACTCTGCGCTGTCGTGTGTCGCGAAGGCCGCCTTGGAGAACGCTTACCCGAATATCAGAGGCCGAATGCCCGTGACCGCTGAAGTGCTCCCCAACAGGAAGAGAACAGTCTTGCCTGGTGATTGTCGAGCGGTGTTCATTCATCCGTTGTCGCAGCGCAGATGAATGAACACCGCTTGACAATCACCAGGCAAGACTGTTCTCTTCCTGTTGGGGAGCACTTCAGCGGTCACGGGCATTCGGCCTCTGATATTCAGGTAAGCGTTCTCCAAGGCGGCCTTCGCGACACACGACAGCGCAGAGTCGCTGAGCAGAAACTGATAGCCAAGTTCCGCACACACGAGGACGGTCTCAACCGGGATATTGGGTTCATGTCACACTATTTGTAACTCCCACAGTTGCGTGGACCTGCAGAGTTTCACTGGCTGTCTTGTCTGGAGACAATACACATCTTTTTAGCCTGTCTTGATGCTCTTTCCACTCACATTGTTTCGTCTCTTAAAGACTTGATTAGTTGTAAGTATTTGCATTCCAACCATTATTCATGTAAATTGAGTCTGTCTTTATAAGCTCTGTTTGTGAACAGAATTCCCACTCACCTGAAGAAGGGGCTAAGAGCTCCGAAAGCTTGTGTGGCTTTTGCTACCAAATAAACCTGTTGGACTTTAACCTGGTGTTGTTAAACTTCTTGCTGAGGATGGGAAGAGGGAATGTTTTCAGCTGTTTATTAGTTCACAAACAAGATATCTCAAAACCTAATGAGTGGATTTCAACAGATAGGGCATGGTACAAAGAAGAACGGATTAGATTTTGGCGAAGATGCAGATCTGGACCCCAAGGATTTTTTTTTGAAGGATCTCTTAATATTGGGACAACTTGACATTTTTTAAAAAGAAGTTGTGGATTGTCTTATTTAGATTGTTATACAATGTTGTAGGTTCTCAGAGCTGTCAAAATGTGAGCAGAGTTTTCAGAGCAGGTTGTTGGATGTGGATTGGTTGAAGTCTCCTCAGCGAGATGGAGCTCTTAATAAAAAAAAAACTATTCTTCCAGCTTTGTAGTTACAGAGCCTCAAGGAAATGCTGCATCATTGCAATAACTCTTAGTTAACAGTGTCACGGAGGCATGAGGTTTGCTGAGCGAGCTATTTGTGGGAGATTGCGGTGTACAAACTGGCTGCTGTGTTTCCCTACATTACAGCACTGATTACACTTCAAGATGTACTTCATTGGCTGCAGTGAAAAAAGATTTGCAGAGCTATGGGAAAAAGGCAGGGGAGTGGGACTAACTGAGTTGCTTTTGCAGAGAGCTGATATGGAGATGACAGGACAAATGGCTGCTCTCTGTGCTGGAGCCATTTTATTACCCTCGACTCCCCCCTTCCCAATATATATTAATTCATTTCCTTTCAGTATGGGTTGATTGAAACCAAATCAATATTATTGAATGTAACTTCCACCAGCTGCCAGGTTGGGTGACTGTATGGAGTTTGCACGTTCTCCCCGTGTCTGCGGGGGAGGAGTTCCAGGACAGCATGGTGGCACAGTAGTTAGCACTGCTGCCTCTCAACGCCAGGGACCCGGGCTCATTTCCGACTTTAGGTGACTGTATGCAGTTTGCACGTTCTCCCCGTGTCTGCGTGGGTTTCCTCCAGGTGCTCCGGTTTCCTCCCACACTCTAAAGGTTAGGTGGATTGGCCATGCTAAATGTGTGGAGATGGGACGGGGGAAGAGAGCCTGTGTAGGATGCTCTCTCAAAGACTCGGTGCAGGCTTGATGGGCCGAGTGGCCTCCTTCTGCACTGTAGGGATTCTATAATCCTTTGACTTTTACCCAGTAAGGATGAAGGAACTGTGATATTTTAGGATAATGAGGAGATGGTGGCTTGGTAGTGAAGTCACTCATTTAGTACCCAGCCAATGCTTTGGAGGCACCAGTTCAAATCCCAACCTGGCGGCTGGTGGAAGTTAAATGCAATAATAGAAATCTGGGATTCTAAAGCTGGCCACAGTAACTGTGACCCTGAAACTACCACTGATTGTTGTAAAAACCCATCTGGTTCACTCATGTTCTTAACGGAAGGAAATCTGCCATTCTGACCCGGTCTGGCATACATGTGACTCCAGACCCACAGCAATGTGGGTGACTCTTAACTGCCCTCTGAACTGACCTAACAAACCACTCAGTTCAAGGGCAATTAGGGATGGGCAACAAATGCTGGTCTCGTCAGTGACGCCCACATCCCATTAAAGAATAAAGAAAGAAAATTGGAATTGACACTATCCCCGTTCACTTGCTGTCCTTGCCCTTCCATAAGACATAGGAGCAGAACTAAACCATTCAGCCCATCGAGTCTGCTCCGCCATTCAATTATGGCTGATATTTTTCTCATCCCCATTCTCCTGCCTTTTCCCCATAACCCCTGATCCCCTTATTAATCAAGAACCTATCTATCTCTGTCTTAAAGACACTCAATGACCTGGCCTCCACAGCCTTCTGCGGCAAAGAGTTCCACAGATTCACCACTCTCTGGCTGAAGAAATTCCTCCTCACCTCTGTTTTAAAGGATCATCCCTTTAGCCTGAGGTTGTGCTCTCTGGTTCCAGTGGTTGAAGGTTTGTAGAGGCCAACATTTACTGTACAAACCCATTATTTACGAGGCAAGATTAGGTATGAAACAGCAAGCCAGCAGTTGGTCCTAATGCCCAGAAAACCCCCTTTGACAACCTATTGCTTTCTCTTCTGGTCTTCCTCCGAGCCATGCAAAATGACTAACAATTGAAGTATGGTCGGGTGATTTATACAGGAGAGATGAACCTCCGGCACCTCGCCATCTGCATGACAATATCTGATCTCGGTGCTTCTCTGGCTCATCCATGTGTCCGTGACAGTTTCCCTGTGTCCCCCGAAACCGTGCCCCTCTCATCCCAGCAATCCCGAGTACTTACTTTGTGTTAAGTTGTGCTGGTACGTGACTGAGGTAGATCCAGTAGGCGCAGTGGTGGAGACGTCCGATTCCGAAGCAAAGCTGAGCAGGTTGAGCGGGAGCTGGAAGGGTAGGGAGACGGGAACGAGACCGCCCAACATGCTGAATGCCGCCGCTGAGTTCAGAGACGCTGACGTCGCGTTCAGGTTTGTTACATTCAGGGGCGACGTCATTAGGGTCAGAGGTGATGTGTTTGCCAATAAGGTCGATCCAGCAGTTGCCTGGAACAACAACAACAACTTGTATTTATATAGCACTTTTAATGTGGTAAATATACCAAGATTCCTCACAGGGGCATTATCAAAGAAAAAGTGGTACAGACATAGAAGGAGCTATTAGGATGGCGGTCAAAAATGTAGGTTTTAAGGAACTTCCTTAAGGGTTGGGTGAGTGGTCTAATCAATGGCAGATCCTGTACAGTTTGGATAAGTGTGAGGTTATTCACTTTGGAAGCAAAAGCAAGGAGACAGATTACTACCGGAATGGCTGTAAATTGGGAGAGGGGAGTGTGCAGCAGGACCTGGGTGTCCTTGTGCATCAGTCGCTGAAGGTAAGCATGCAGGTGCAGCAGGCGGTAAAGGCGGCAATTGGCATGTTGGCCTTCATTGCAGGAGGTTTTGAGTACAGGAGCAGGGATGTGTTGTTGCAACTATACAGGGAGGCCACACCTAGAATAGTATGTGCAGTTTTGGTCTCCTTTCTGAGGAAGGATGTTCTTGCTCTCGTGGGAGTGCAGCGAAGGTTTACCAGGCTGATTCTGGGGATGGCGGGACTGATGTATGAGGAGAGATTGACTGGGTTAGGATTGTTTTCGCTGGAGTTCAGTCGAGACAGAATAGATGCAGGGAGGATGTTCCCGATGGTGGGGGAGTCCAGAACCAGGGGTCACAATTTGAGGATTCAGGATAGACCATTTAGGACAGAGGTGAGGAGACATTTCTCCACGCAAAGAGTGGTGAGCCTGTGGAATTCATTACCACAGGAAGTAGTTGATGCCAAAACATTGAATGCATTCAAGAGGCGGCTGGATATAGCACTTGGTGCCACTGGGATCAAAGGTTATGGGGAAAAAGCAGGATTAGGCTGTTGAGTTGGATGATCAGCCATGACCTTAATGAATGGCAGAGCAGGCTCGAAGGGCCAAATGGCCTCCTCCTGCTCCTATCTTCTATATTTAAGAGAGAGGCACAGAGAGTTCAGGAATGGAATTCCAGAGCTTAGGGTCTTGGAAGCTGAAGGTGCAGTTGTTATTGTGGACTGATTAAAATCGGGAATGTTGAAGAGGCCAGAAATTGTAAGAACATGGTTACCAGGGAATGTTTTGGGGCTGGGGATGATTACAGAGGCAGGAAGGGGCGAGGCCATGGAGAGATTTGATTCTAAAATTCTCATCCTTGTTTTCAAGATGTTGCTTGAATCGGGGGTCAACGTAGGTCGGCGAACACAGCAGCGTGAGGGGAACGGGACTTGGTGCGAGGCACAGTTTTGGACAACCTCCTGTTTACAAAGGATAGAATATGGGAGGATAGCCAGGACGAGTCAAGTCAAGAAGTAACAAAGACATGTACGAGGGTCTTAGCAGGAGATGAGCTGAGATAGGTGATGCTATATAAATGGAAGCACATGGTCCTAGTAATGGCATGGATGTGTGGGCAGAAGCTCATCTTGGGGTCAAAGGTGATATTGCCAAGGGGCAGCAGGTCGATGAAAAAGTAGGAGGGAGGCCAATTATAGATCCGCGGAGGGGATAGAAGAGACATGCTCGGGGCAATGTTACTTGAGTGGGAACACAAATCACTGCAGGTGATTTGAGGTACTCTCTGGCTAGGTAAACAATGGAGATGGCTGCCATCCTACTCAGCTGCCCGGGGGTGGAGAAGTGATCGGCCAGAGCAGAAGCAGCAATTAGGGCTGATTTCCAAGCCTTCAGGTGTCATACGAGGAATGGGGGAAAAAAAAAAACTGGAGAGAAAAATTGCATAATCAAAATGATATTTTGAAAACACACAAAATGTGAAAGTAATTTTTCTCTGAAAGAGCGTCGCTGTGTCTCCTCAATTCAATTTCTCACCCTTTTGCTGGATGGGTCAGTAACCCAGCCACGACCAGAGCTGCAGTGCTGCTAATCTGTGGCAGTCACTGGGAGGGGTATTCAGCCAAGGGGTGATTCCCTCCCCATTCTTCCCCACCAAGTGGGGACAATCAGTAATGATTGCTCAGTCATCAGATCTATCCACAATTTCCCAGATAATGAAGTAGTCTGTGGCTGCATGCAGCGAGATCTGGCGATAAGGTTTGGGGTGAAAAGTGGCAATTAATGATTGAACCACACAAATGCCAGGCGATGACTATCGCCAACAAGAGAAAGTCTAGCATCTCCCCATGACATTCAATTACATTTTCATTGTTGAATCACCCATCAACACCCCTAGAAACATGCAAATTTAATTTGGATAAGCCATTAAAATACAGTGAGAGTACAAAGCAGCCTGGTTGACCAGCATCTAATCCATTAATTTAAACATTCACTCCCTCCACCACTGACTTGCAGTGGCTGCTGAGAGTATTATCTACAAGATGCACTGCAGCAAACCATGAAGGTTTTTTTGACCTCACCACTCAAATGTGACCTCTACCACCTAGAAGTGCATGAGCAGTAGATGCATGGGAACACTGCTACCTGTAAATGCATGGGCATCACGGTGGCACAGTGGTTAGCACTGCAGCCTCACAGCGCCAGGGACCCGGGTTCGATTCTGGGCTTGGACCATTGTGTGGGTGGAGTCTGCACGTTCTCCATGTCTGCGTGGGTTTCCTCCAGGTGCTCTGGTTTCCTCCCGCAGTCCAAAGGTGTGTGAGTTAGGTTGGTTGGTCATGCTAAATTGACTCTTAGTGTAAGGGGAACTAGCATGACAAATACGTGGTGTTACGAGGATAGGGCCTTGGTGGGATTGTTGGTGGTGCAGGCTGAATGGCCTCCTTCTGTACTGTAGGGATTCTATGATGTGGCTATCCTGACTTTCGTTGTTCCTTCTCTATCGTGGATCAAAATCTTGGAACTCCCTAACAGCACTGTGGGTGTACCTACACCACATGGACTACAGCGGTTCAAGGCAGCAGCTCACCACCACCTTCTCAAAGGCGATTTGGGGTGGGTAATAAATGCTGGCTTTGTCTGCGTACCCACATTCTATGAATGAATACATTTGAAAATGCTGTTTGAGAGATTTTGCTATGTGCAAATTGGCTGCTGTGTTACCAACAAAAGTGACAATGCTTCAAGAGTGTTTTAAGAAGATATTCCATTGGCTGTGGATGCTTTGGGCTGTCTTAAGGATGTTGCAAGTTACCATTTAATGCAGATTTTTAGTTTATTCTCTAAAGTTGATGAACAGGAAAATCTCTAGCCAATACACAGAAATAATTTTTAATTTGTTTATGGATCTGGGTGTCGCTGGCTAGGCCAGCATTTATTGTCCATGCACTTTGGAAGGACAAACCAAAGTAGAACGTACAGGGTAAATGGTAGGACTCTGAAGAGCGCAGTTGAACAGAGGGATCTGGGAATACAGGTACAGAATTCCCTAAAAGTGACGTCACCGG
Source organism: Mustelus asterias (assembly GCF_964213995.1). Lineage (NCBI taxonomy): Eukaryota > Metazoa > Chordata > Chondrichthyes > Carcharhiniformes > Triakidae > Mustelus > Mustelus asterias. The sequence goes on from NC_135821.1 coordinate 17,515,590, forward strand.
TGGATAGGGTCATAAAGAGTGCCTTTGGTACATTGGCCTTTATAAGTCTGAGTATCGAGTATAAAAGTTGGTGTGTTATGGTAAGGTTATATAAGGCATTGGTGAGGCCGAATTTGGAGTATTGTGGACAGTTTTGGTCACCTAATTACAGGAAGGATGTAAATAAGGTTGAAAGAGTGCAGAGAAGGTTCACAAGGATGTTGCCGGGACTTGAGAAGCTGAGTTACAGAGAAAGATTGACTAGGTTGGGACTTTATTCCCTGGAGCGTAGAAGAATGAGGGGAGATTTGATAGAGGTGTTTAAGATTTTGATGGGTATAGATAGAATGAATGCAAGCAGGCTTTTTCCACTGAGGCTAGGGGAGAAAATAACCAGAGGGCATGGGTTAAGGGTGAAAGGAGAAAAGTTTAAAGGGAATATTAGGGGGGGCTTCTTCACGCAGAGAGTGGTGGGAGTGTGGAATGAGCTGCCGGATAAAGTGGTAACATTTAAGAAAAACTTGGACGGATTCATGGATGAGAGGGGTGTGGAGGGATATGGTCCAGGTGCAGGTCAGTGGGACTAGGCAAAAAATGGTTTGGCACAGACAAGGGCCAAAAGGCCTGTTTCTGAGCTGTAATTTTCTATGGTTCTTTGGTTCTATCCCTAATTGCCCTTGAAGTGGTGAGCTGCCTTCTTGAACCGCTGCAGTCCATGTGTAGGTACGTCCACAGTGCTGTTAGGGAGGGAGTTCCAGGGTTTTGACCCAGCAACAGTGATATATTTCCAAGTCAGGATGGTGAGTGACTTGGAGGGGAACTTGCAGGTGGTGGTGTTCCCATGTATCTGCTGCTGACGGTAACAGTTGTGGGTTTGGAAGGTGCTGCCCAAGGAGCCTTGGCGAGTTGCTGCAGTGCATCTTGTAGATGGTACACACTGCTGATACTGTGGTGGAGGGAGTGAATATGTGTGGATGTGGTGCCCAATCAAACAGGCGGCTTTTTCCTTGACGCTGTCAAGCATCTTGAGTGTTGTTGGAGCTATTGTTGCAACACTAGACCAATTAATTAAATGTAGTGGGGAGATTAGTGACACACACCCCTAAGGCCAACTAGTAACAGAGAAGCGATCAGATGTTTTAAGAACAAACTTTACAACAGCCATACAAAGCTTCACAATTCCCCACAGATACAGAGAGCGCTGGGGGCCTTTACTCAATGTGGTGTAGCACTAAAGCTCACAAACAGCAGAGGGACAATCTCCCTGGTCTGACGAGCAGGGGATCAGGGGTTTGACTGAACCCAGCCCAGGCTTTGGGGCATTCCACCAGAGAAAGAAAAAGGATTCAAAAATAGCAACCAGCTATTTTTGCTACCAACCTGCCTCTGATGTACTGTAAATTTGGCGCATGTGCATCAAGTAATGACATGAAACACTCGGCTGTGATGCCTTTTAGAGTCTATTAGCCAGCACAGAGTGTGAAGCTCAGCGTGATGAATAGTCACTGGGATCGTGTATCAGCTTGGCCACATCACACTGAATCAAAATAATGGGTGGCATGGTGGCACAGTGGGTTAGCACTGCTGCCTCACAGCGCCAGGAACCTGGGTTTGATTCCCGGCTTGGGTCACTGTCTGTGCAGTGTTTGCACGTTCTCCCCGTGTCTGTGTGGGTTTCCTCCGGTTTCCTCCCACAGTCTGAAAGACATGCTGGTTAGGTGCATTAACCTAAACAGGCGCCTGACTGTGGCGATTATGGGATTTTCGCAGTAACTTAATTGCAGTGTTAATGTAAGCCTACTTGTGACACTAATAAATAAACTTAAACTTTAATTGCTATTTGGGGAAGTGCAGCAATGGTCATGGGATTGTGGGAAGGAATTAAGAGTCTGGATTCTGCTCCGAGAGGGAAGTTTTCATGAGGGGTGTGGGACAGAGTGGGAAGTTCAGGAGGCAAAATGCACATTAGCTTGCCTGTGAAAACCTTCTTCTGCTTGTCTCTTCCCAAAGCCAAATTATCATTGCTGAGGTTTCGTGTCCAAAACAAGATGGAAAATCGAAGAATAATTCAGGGAATCAGTCCACTTACAGTAATGCAGATGACATCTAACCAAGGCTCTGAACAAATGAAGCATCACTTCTCAGTTCCAGCCCGCTCGCGATAAACCTGCTTTCTCAGCCAAGAGACGGGAATGGAGAGAACCGCAATTTCATTAAGTAGTTACCTGGATACCAGTTGATGATCCTGAGCCGGAGGAGGGCCTGTGTAGGGAGGGCAGCATTTTTATAGCAACCTGAGGATTACTTCCTGGCCCCCCACTCACATTAGTCCTACTGACAGTTCCGCTTGGGCTGCCCCTGTTAGCAGCTGAGTTGCTCAGAGACCCAGTCCGACTGATGGAGACATTCGGGCTGGCGGTGCTGCGGTTGGTGGTGCTGATGCCCACTGCGCCAGCGACGTTGCTACGACTAGCAGTTCCACTGCTCCTGGCAGGCGCCCCGCTCACGCTCAAGCTGCTACGGCTGACGGTTCCGGCTGTGGTGCTTCTGCCAAGAGTCCCGGCACCCGGTGGGCTGGCCAGTTTCGGAGGCACTGAGGTTTTTTTTACAAGAGCCACTGACTGCTGCTGCTGCCCAGCGGCTGATCCGGAAGGCGAGTGTCTGCTGCCGGACGGGCTGCCGGAGTGCTTACCGCTGCTTTGCCTGCTGGATGGACCCCCACTCAGATTACTTGACCCCGTCGACACATTCTGGTTCCCGGCGCTTGAAGGTGCCGTGGGTTTGTGTGGGCCAGCCATGGAGAAGGGAGGTTTAAAACCTTGGGCCGAGGTGCTTGAGGGCACTGCGGCTTTGGGCGTGTAATCGCTAGAGGTAGACTGACCGGAACTGGTCCGAGAAACTGCAGCATGAGAAACCTGGGTGCTACTGGTGACTGAAGGGGCAAAGGATGTTGGATAGGCAGGTGACCTCTCTGACAACTGTGGCATATGACTTGGGAGCAGGTGCTGCGGACAGGCATTCAACTTTACCACCGGATTTTGGTGCGTTTTGCCGACAGAAACCTGGGGGTGTGAGGAGAGGCTATTGTGATGCATGCTGGGCTGGGATTGTGGTTTGGTGGACTGGGCCTGTGATTGGCTGAGCCTCTGCAATCCTGGCTGGTGCTGCTTGGCTGTGCCAGTCACCGAGGGAGGCTTGGGCGTTTGTGACGAAGGTGCGGTGTAGCCAGCAATCAAGCTGCTCATTCCTGCTCGCGACCCTTCCTGGGATTTCTTGGTGCCTGGACTGTGGCCAAATAAATGACTGAAGGTCAAAGGGACAGGAGTAAGTGTGGGCACTTTTGGAGTGGCCGTGGCTGCTTTCGGAGAGGGGGTGCCCAGTCTCTGAGACGGTACGGCTGCTTTCAATTGGGGCGCAGTCGCTTTTGGTGACGGTGTGGCTGACTTTGGGGAAAAGGAGGCTGCTTTCGGGGAAAGTACCAGAGGTGTGACCTTGGCTATGACCTTTTTATCCTCCTTCATCACAGGCTGAGGTCGCGGGGCAGGGGGGACAGAGTTATTTACAGTCTTGCTGATCTTGGCCGTATTGTTGAAGACAGACAATGCATCCGACACCGATTCAAGGGAAGGCGGTTTCAGGGACAGATCTTCATCCAGAGAGTCGTCCAGGTAAATAGTTTCCCGGGTCGGGTTACAGCTGGAGCTCGAGATGCTGATAGGCATGACGCTGCTCGTTGGCAGCACCTTTGGGCCGGTACCTGCTGGAGTACAGAGCTTCTGCTCTTTCTTGGGGCTCGAGTCCTATTTAAAGGAAAAGTGAAAGACGGTTGAGGAATTGTAACAGTTTTCAGAACACCTCACATCCCACCCAAATCTCAATATCATCTGCCTACACAATAGATAAACCCTAACCCCATCCAAAACGCAACAAATTAACTCAACTCTTTAATGAGGGCGGGTGGAGCAACAGGGGCAGAAGGGCCCCCCAGGTGGTGGTGGTTGGGGGGGGGGGTGGTGGGTGGGGAAGGAGATTCATTATTCATGCTTCAGTTTCAGAGACACGTCCGGGATGGGCAGCACAGTGGTTAGCACTGCTGCCTCATAGCACCAGGGACCCGGGTTCGATTCCCGGCCTGTGTGGAGTCTGCATGTTCTCCCCGTGTCTGCATGGGTTTCCTCCAGGTGCTCTGGTTTCCTCCCTAAGTCCGAAAGACGTGCTGCTTAGGTGCATTGGCCATGCTAAATTCTCCCTCAGTGTACCCCAAACAGGCACTGGAATGTGGCGACTAGGCGATTTTCACAGTAATTTCATTGCAGTGTTGTGAGCCTACTTGTGACACTAAATAAATAAACATTTGCAGTCATAAACCTGTCCCACAGGCACCAACTGAGATAAGCCGTGTGTGGACTGGCCTTCCACTCTACTCCTGATGTGGAGTTGCCGGCGTTGGACTGGGGTGTGGCACAGTAAGTAATCTCACAACACCAGGTTAAAGTCCAACAGGTTTACTTCGTAGTATGAGCTTTCGGAGTGCTGCTCCTTCATCAGGTGCACCTGATGAAGGAGCAGCACTCCGAAAGCTCGTGCTACCAAATAAACCTGTTGGACTTTAACCTGGTGTTGTGAGATTACTTACTCTGCTCCTGGATAGAGCAATCGTACAGGCAGGAGACTGCGGCCCAACAGATACACTCAGCGAGGCTAAAGGAACACAAGGTTTGCCTGCATCATCACTGCTCCTCACTGTAATTCACTGTGATCCAGATACTATTTCTTCCATTCCATATTCTGCTTGTTATCTAGCTTCAATAAATCAAAAATGTTCACTTGAGGGAGCAACATGAAAGGGAAAGATTCACCTTTACTTTAGGTTTTGGGGCGAATATCACCTTCTTCTTGGCCCTAGGAGAGAAAAGACAGTGAGGTCAAGAAACCCAACTACAACAACCTGCAGAGAGTTGCTCAAAAGGGATTGCAAATAAAACACGCAAAATGTACAACACCTCAGTCAGCATCCAAAAGAGAGAAATAGATTATGTTTAAGCGGGTCCCTTGGCCTCCCCTGAAACCACCAAGCTTTCTTTGCTAAACAATCCACTCTCATTTTAGATTGGGGGCTTTTGTTTCATTAATTGTACTTGGGACGTGGCTCTGGCAAGGCAATGCTTGCTCCCCAGTCCACGTTCAACAGGTAGCGGAGTTGCGTCTCAACTCGATGTTCCCTGGATCACATCAGGATTTGGAAGACAGTAGTCAGGTGGAAGCCATCATGGATAGGAAGGAGGGACTTGCTCCCCTGACACATGTTACTGAACATGTTGGGATCTAATAATAATCCCACAGCCCCAACCATCTCTGGTACTAGCCCACAGATCAGAAAACTCTTCCAATTCATTCCGAGGCTTTATATTGGACTGCTCCATGGAATTACCTACTGGTCATCTGAATGGATGAAACAGGAAATCAGAAGGGAAAAGTCACCCAAGGAGCTGAGTTTGGTTCATCAATCAAAACCAGTCAAAGGTCAGCACTCCCTGGCTTCTTCTCTCATCCATATTCAGGATGAATATGTGGCTCTGACTGCCCCAGTGGTCAGGAGCAGTAAGACACTCACTAACCTGGAATGTGATGGAGTTAAGGAGAAAAGATATCATGCTGCAAATAGAATGAACAGACTATGAGACAGCTCAGCCCTCTACTTTATAAAACTCTTAGATAGTATATAAATCACTGAGAATTTAATGAACTCAACCCAACAACATATGATCTTTGAAATTTAACACAAAATGCAGTGGACCATCCATTTCTATTATTAAGTTCTCTAACCTGTCCACATTACTGAACTTCCTCACCCCTGAACCATTCTCTGAAGCCTCTCCAAGGTCCATCAGGTTTGCTCTGATACCACCCACTCAACATTATTTATTTACCAAACAGACCATTCAAGGACATGAAGCCACTGCTGCTGTTTTAAAAATGTACAAATTATTTCAAATATGTTGCTCAACTCCTTGGGACAAAACTAAAACTTCATTAAAATTTGCAACCATTTAACCTACTGTAACGTTTCCTGAAAGAGAGATTGCGCCGCCCTTACACGCACCACAGTGTTGCAGTTTACAGCACGAGCAGCACCCAGAGGATTATAACATCCAATTATGTGGGAGTGTCCAGTGGGCATAGCCAGGAATTTGCCATTACGTTCAGTCAGTTTTAATTATAAGAGTTAACATGAAATTATCAAAAATTATGAGTTTGACAAAACCAAAATACACAACCATAGGTTGGAGATGCTTTCTTATATTCGCGATGCTGTATAAATTCCAGTGCAATACACATACAAATGGCGGCACGGTGACACAGCGGTTAGCACTGCTGCCTCACAGCGCCAGGGACCTGGTTCGATTCCGGCCTTGGACCTCGGTCTGTGTGGAGTTTGCACATTCTCCCTGTGTCCGCGTGGGTTTCCTCCGGATGCTCCGGTTTCCTCCCACAGTCCAAAGATGCATGGGTTTGGTTGCTTGGCCATGCTAAATTGACCCTAGTGTCAGGGGGACTAGCTAGGGTAAATACATGGGGTTATGGGGATAGGGCCTGGGTGGAATTGTGGTCGGTGCAGACTCTAAGTTGAATGGCCTCCTTCTGCACTGTAGATTTTATGATTCTAAACAATGGTTTACGTTTCATGACTTCAGAGGAACACATTCATATAAAAACTGATAGTAAAATGCGCACGGGGACGCGCGGGCGCGCACACACCAGGGACACGCGCGGGCGCGCACACACCAGGGACACGCGCGGGCGCGCACACACCAGGGACACGCGCGGGCGCGCACACACCAGGGACACGCGCGGGCGCGCACACACCAGGGACACGCGCGGGCGCGCACACACCAGGGACACGCGCGGGCGCGCACACACCAGGGACACGCGCGGGCGCACACACACCAGGGACACGCGCGGGCGCACAAACACCAGGGACACGCGCGGGCACACACACACCAGGGACACGCGCGGGCACACACACACCAGGGACACGCGCGGGCACACACACACCAGGGACACGCGCGGGCACACACACACCAGGGACACGCGCGGGCACACACACACCAGGGACACGCGCGGGCACACACACACCAGGGACACGCGCGGGCACACACACACCAGGGACACGCGCGGGCACACACACACCAGGGACACGCGCGGGCACACACACACCAGGGACACGCGCGGGCACACACACCAGGGACACGCGGGCACACACACACCAGGGACACGCGGGCACACACACCAGGGACACGCGGGCACACACACCAGGGACACGCGGGCACACACACACCAGGGACACGCGGGCACACACACACCAGGGACACGCGGGCACACACACACCAGGGACACGCGGGCACACACACACCAGGGACACGCGGGCACACACACCAGGGACACGCGGGCACACACACACCAGGGACACGTGGGCACACACACACCAGGGACACGTGGGCACACACACACCAGGGACACGTGGGCACACACACACCAGGGACACGTGGGCACACACACACCAGGGACACGTGGGCACACACACCAGGGACACGTGGGCACACACACACCAGGGACACGTGGGCACACACACACCAGGGACACGTGGGCACACACACACCAGGGACACGTGGGCACACACACACCAGGGACACGTGGGCACACACACACCAGGGACACGTGGGCACACACACACCAGGGACACGTGGGCACACACACACCAGGGACACGTGGGCACACACACACCAGGGACACGTGGGCACACACACACCAGGGACACGTGGGCACACACACCAGGGACACGTGGGCACACACACCAGGGACACGTGGGCACACACACCAGGGACACGTGGGCACACACACCAGGGACACGTGGGCACACACACACCAGGGACACGTGGGCACACACACACCAGGGACACGTGGGCACACACACACCAGGGACACGTGGGCACACACACCAGGGACACGTGGGCACACACACACCAGGGACACGTGGGCACACACACACCAGGGACACGTGGGCACACACACACCAGGGACACGTGGGCACACACACCAGGGACACGTGGGCACACACACACCAGGGACACGTGGGCACACACACACCAGGGACACGTGGGCACACACACACCAGGGACACGTGGGCACACACACACCAGGGACACGTGGGCACACACACCAGGGACACGTGGGCACACACACACCAGGGACACGTGGGCACACACACACCAGGGACACGTGGGCACACACACACCAGGGACACGTGGGCACACACACACCAGGGACACGTGGGCACACACACACCAGGGACACGTGGGCACACACACCAGGGACACGTGGGCACACACACCAGGGACACGTGAGCGCACACACACGCAGGGGTGTGCACGCGCACACAGGATCGATTAGTACTGAGCTGATCTGCAGATACGTGACCTGCGAACACTCACTGCCAGGGCGCTCACGTGATCAACGATTTTGGAAAGCAGCATGAGCTCACAGAACACACTGCAGGAAGGAGTCTGTGCCTTCAGCGTGAGGGAAGGTGTAAATTCGCAACGCAGTAGATAAGAGGGAAAAATATAAGTGGCTGTGGTTATACTCACGGTGTGGCAGTCAGGTGATTGTGCACTCTCTTGCTCTCTTTAAGCAGCATTCTACAACAGAAAAGACACAGTCAGTAACATTTTTTCAGTGATTTTTGGGGAATGGGGTGGTCTGCTCTGTATATCTGCTGATTGGAGAATGGGACGTCAGCAGAACTCTACTGTTAAGGAACAGTTGCAGAGTAAAATTCCCTACTCTGTGACAGCAGCATGCTTTTAACCATAACCCACAAACAATATCCATTAACTGCGTGATGACATTAACCCGTTACACACCAGTTTTGTTTTGTGTGGCTCAGTGTGCAGTTTGTGTTTCCTTGTCAGCCACCATCCACTTGGAGCTGGCTCTGAGTTGCCCGTCTGAGGGCTTTATGTCAGTTAGTAGATGTTCTTTTGCGCTGTTTTCTTGAAGATTGGGACCCTGGTGGAACAATGTTCAGAGAACATCCCCCCACCGATGACTGAATCCAAATTTCCCTTACTTTCCATTGTTGCAGATTAAGAGTTGTGGGGGCTGCAGCACCACAGTTGACAAGGCAGGGCACATGGCCTTGAGCAGAGCCCCAGCGACCGTTCGAGCATTTTAAAACTATCTGTCCTGGTAAGAAAAAGCTCTCCACTTATTATTAGCCAAAGCAAGGAAGCAGATAAGGAGAAAAGCATCCCACTGGAGGCAGTAACCAGAAGACACAGATTTAAAATAACTGGCAGAGGAACTGGAGGCAAGATGAGGAAAATTGTATTTTTATTTAGTGAGTTATGATCTGGAAGGTGCTGCCTGAACTGATGGTGGAAGCAGATTCAATAGCAATTTTCAACAAATAATTGGATATTTAGAATCCCTATAGTGCAGGAGGCCATTCGGCCCATCGAGTCTGCACCAACCACAATCCACCCGGGCCCCATCTCCATAACCCCATGCATTTACCCTAGCTAATCCCAGAGGGGCAATTTAGCATGGTCAATCCACCTAACCTGCATGTCTTTGGAGTGTGGGAGGAAACTGGAGCACCCGGAGGAAACCCACGCAGACACGGGGAGAATACTTGAAAAATAAATATTTGCAGGGATGTGGAGAAAGAGGAGAGGGATAAAACTACCTGTTCAAAGTTGGGTGGTGCTGCAAGAGTCCAGGATTCATTCCAGGTGTTGTCAGCACCCAGATCAAAGATGGGGCAGGGACCCCCCATGATGCAGCTTCAACCCCCTTCCCAAATGTCTTGGCAGCCTTGTACATTTCCTCTTCCTTCACCAACAGCAACCCCTCCCCCTCAACCCGTGCGTGTGGTGAGTGTTAATGCCTGTTCAGTAAGCTGGTCCTGTCAACAATCTGTGCCACTACCACAGCCCCTTCAACAACCTCCTTGGCTATGGCATCAACATGTGATCAACAACTCTTCCTCCTGTTCCGGTGACACATCTCAGGCTATGGATCCTATCTCTGAAATTGTACATCCAATGCTGACTTGAGTTCACGCCACAAGCGCTGCCAGTTTTGAAAAGCTCCCCGCCTCAAAGAGAGGATGCCTTCCTCCACGCCTGCGCCCATGGATCTATTCGGGCACCCAGGTATTTTTCAGTCTGACCTGGAGGGATATACGAGACTACCTCCTTCCGAAGTTGCCAATTCTTTAAATGATTGTACAGGAAGGTCTTCCTCTTAACCGTAAAATGGAAGAGAGTTAAGCGGTTGCGAATTTTGAGGCTTTATAACACTTTAAAAGTGGCTGTACTCTGGGGAGACACTGAGAAAGGTAAACAGTGGCCGAGAACATTCTTCTTTCAAATGGGCTGCGCACAAGCTGAGGGCATCTTGAGCTCGATCAAGCTCTCAGCATTTTAAAAAAAAGTTTACCTATTAGTCACAAATAAGGCTTACATTAACACTGCAATGAAGTTCCTGCAAAATTCCCCTAGTCGCCACACTCCGGCACCTGTTCGGGTCAATGCACCTAACCAGCACGTCTTTCAGATCGTGGGAGGAAACCCACACAGACACGGGGAGAATGTGCAAACTCCACACAGAGACCCAAGCCAGGAATCGAACCCAGGTCCCTGGCGCTGTGAGACAGCAGTGCTAACCACTGTGCCGCCCCTGACTGAGTCAGAAAGCACATTTAAAAAACTGTTTCTAAAGCGTTTTTCACATTCTCAGGGAGCTCCAAACAGGTTGACAGTCAATGAAGCACTTTTTAAAGCATAGTCACGCTTGCAATGTAGGAAACGTAGCACTCAACAGCAAGATCTCTCAAGCACTGAAAGGATAAGATGATAATCTTGATACTGGTTAAGGGATAAATATTGGCCAGGACATCGAGGGGAACTCCTTCTTCAAAATGGTGCCATGGAATTTTTCACATCTACTTGACAGAGCAGACAGAGTCTCCGTTAAACATCGCACCCAAAGGAAAGTGCAGCACTCCCTCAGTACAACAATGGAGTGTCAGCCTAGATTATGACCTCAAGTCTCTAGAGTGGGACTTGAACTGACAGTTACATGATTCAGAAGGTTTGCGACACAGAATGCTACTCACTGAGCCTTGGTTGACATAGCTTGGAATGGACTCCGTGATCCAAGCATTAGTCAGTGGCCCTCATTGGAAAGTGTAAAGATCGTGCACAGCAAATGAGTGAGGGGTCGAGTGAAGCTGCGAGGCCTTCCACAGTTGACCACCCTGTCTTGGCTCACATATGAAGTAGGCTGAATTGGGGTAAGCGTACCCATAGCTCATGGCAGTGCCAGCTGGAGAAATGCAGGGACATGCGGCTGCAGCAACACTCCTGGACTGGGGGACACCACCTTCAATGATATTTCACCCCATGAAGTTCTTCCAATTTGATGCAGATGGTGAGGGGCAGAGAGAAGGAACCATGGTGAGCGGATTCAGATCATGTGGAGACTCGGTGGTTTCTCCTCACTCCTGCTTTACAGGCCAGGCCAATAGCTCCTGTGGGGATGTTCATGGGGTAGACAGTTCTTTTTTTCCCCACTGAATGGTTTGATCTCAGTGGGGGAAGAGACACTGTCCCTCTGCTCACAAATGATCAGCTCTCTGCTGCCATTACAGAAAAGGCCATGCTTAAACTGGGGAAAATATGTACAAAAAAATGCAATCAGTAAGGAATAAAGTGTTCATTGGCCAAAACTAATTCTCAGAAATTTGCCACTCTGCGGACCATTTGTTACTCTTCAAAATGTGTGGAAGAATATAAAAGGCAGCCAATCTTACCGTGCCTGCATCCAGCCTTTGGGCCAGATAGGTTTCACCTCGGTCTCCATAAAAGCCTTCAGATAATCCTCTGCAGACTGTGACTTGTTTTGCTCCAGTTCATAACATCCCAGTTTTATCTTCACCAGGTTACACAGCAGGTCCCTGATCACAGCAATGATAAACAAGAGTATGTTGTCAGAGTTTGGACACTTTCTGGGTCAATCATCCTGCACTGTTCATTCTCTCCACCCTCTTTATCCCAAGTTCCTACTTTCGTCTCCTGAAGGCTCTGGGTGGTGTACAGGTCCAATGGATGGACAAGTTCTCCGCTACCCCAAGTGGCAATTCATATGAGAACCAAAGAGCCAACCAGTCACCTTACCTGGCACAGAGAGAGTGTTAAATGTCTATCCTGCTTTATTGTTACGCATCCAGTAGTACAACCTCACTTTCTATCACCGACGTCCAGCCAGTTACAGTTAAACCTTGTTACCAGGAACTTAAGAGTACAAACCCCCGGGTAACATGCTCTCTGGTGCCAAACATAGCTGTAACAATTGTAAAGATAGCAAAATCCTTGAAGGTGACTGAATGAGTTAAAAGCAAGTAAATTGCGTCTTTATAAATCAATGTTTAACCCTCAGCTGGAGAACTGTATCCAATTTGAGGCATCACATTTAAGTAAGGATAAAGGTCTAAGAGAGAGTGCAGAAGAGGTGTATTAACAGGGATAAGGGGGCTTCAGTTGTGCCGAGAAACAGGAGAAGCCTTGGCTGTTCTCCTTAGAGCAGATGACGTGATGGGGGGGTTCAGTAGAGGTGATAACTTATGAGTGAGTTTGATTAAGAGTAAGAACTGTTTCCACTGGCAGGAAGATCAGTAACCAGGTATAGATTGAAAATAATAGGCATTAAGAAGCGGAGGCTGCAGACGTGGAGAATCTTTCTTAAGAAATACAGCAGGTTATGATTTGGAATGCACTACCTAAAAGGATAGTGGACGCAGATTCAATATTACATTTCAGAACAGAACTGGATATATCCTTGAAAAGAAAAAGAGTGGACACCAATATTGTTGGCCGAATAGTCTGCTTCTGTGCTGTACAATTCTATGAATTTACCAAAAAAATGCTTTCTTCCTTGCTACACACTGCTAATAGCTGTAGTCATCCTTCAAGGCAGGATCTCTCTGCTTAGGTTAACATTCTTTTTCACCACCAGCTGATATTGTGCCAGCTGTTACCACGGTTGGAAACCCTTGCTAATGCTCAGAGTCCAGCCTCCAGTGAGACTCTGAGCGGCACTGAATGGCTTCCGGCACCCAAGACACTGCAACCAGCAAGCAACTGGAAAAATAGTTCAGGATGTACAAGGCACCAAAAACAGCCAGCAGTAAGCCTGAGATAGATATTCAACCACAGGCATTCGTAAACTCATCCAGGAAGAAAGAAATTGCATTTCACGAACTCCCAAAGGTAATGAAGCATTTTGAAGTGTAGTCACTGTTACAGGGAACACAACAACCAACTTGCACACTGCATGCTCCCAAAAGCAGAAATGGGCATGCTCCCAAAAACAGCAATGTGTTAATGACCAGATAATCTGTTTTAATGATGTTAGCGGAGAGATAAATACTGGCCAGCACACCAGGGAGAACGCCCTCTGCTACTTTGCACGGTGCTGTGGGACGTTCTGCAACCATCTGAGAGGCAGGCGTAGCCTCAGTTTAACATCCCATCTGAAGGACGGCACTTCCGACATTGCAGTACTCCCTCAGCACTGCGCTGGATTTTTAGCTTGGATTTTTTTGCTCAGGGTGCTGGAGTGGGACTTGAACCCACACCTCAGGGGTGAGGGGGCTTGCTGGGAAGCCACAGCGATGAAGTAAAGCTCTACCCATGTGGATTTGATAAATGCATCATAATCCGAATCTCAGGACAGCAACAGCTGCCAACATCACCCAGGATGACAGATCTGTGCCGAAGTGTAGGGTTTTGGGGGCCCAATGCCCATTAGAAACTGGGTGGATGCTAGGCAGGCTGAACTCCATTCAGGGAGAAACTTGCACCACATCAGCACAAACTGGAATTGAAGTCGTGTCAAAGCTGTAAATCTGTGTCTCAGCACACCCTATGTAATCTACATCTCCAACCACCAAGTTCTGTGGATGAAGATCACACGATCGCCCATGAGCATGAACTGATGGTTTGAAAATATCTCTTGCTGCCTCACGGGACCTATTCTTGCAGCAGTATTTCCACCTCTCTTGGAAGGTGTCTGGGCTGCTAATCAAAGCTAGAAGAGAAACAGCAAAAGAAACCTCAAGAAGCACTTTGTTGCTCCACGGCGGCACAGTGGTTGGCACTGCCACCTCACAGTGTCAAGGGCCCGGATTCGATTCCCGGCTTGGGTCACTGTCTGTGGGGAGTCTGCACGTTCTCCCCATGTCTGCGTGGGTTTCCTCCGGGTGCTCCAGTTTCCTCCCACAGTCTGAAAGACGTGCTGGTTAGGGTGCATTGGTCGTGCTAAACTCTCCCTCAGTGTACCCGAACAGGCCCCTGAGTGTGGTGACTAGGGGATTTTCACAATAACTTCATTGCAGTGTTAATGCCAGCCTACTTGTGACATTAATAAACTTTAAAACTTTCGATATTTTTCTCCGACGGTTGTATCTGCATCTTACCAAACAAGGAAACCGCCCGAGAGTCACTTTCATAACAGGGTTATGCAACTCGCCATTTCGTCACTCATCCTTGAATTAAACACTTTGTCAGTTGCAACAAAAGCAGAAATTGATGAAAACACACTGTCAATCAGTCAGTCTCTGTAGTGGAGCCACAGGGAGAGAACAGGGGGAGTGGGACTAATTAGAGAGGACTTTCAAAGAGCCAGAACTGCCACGATGGGCTGAACGCCTTCCTTCTGTGCTGTATGTTTCCATATCTGACTCAAGAGGCGAGAGTGAATGGCTGCTCACACCAATGCGACTCAAGCCCATCTTAAAGCCATATATTCGGCCCATTTCTAATATAATTTGATTTTTGATTATTATTTCTGTAAGAATAATAAACCTTAGAACAATTTGGAAAACAGAGTTGGTTGGAGTAGAACTTAGCTACAGTGCAGGCAAAGTTGGGAAACACGAAGCTGGGTCATTACAGTGTGTCCACTGGTGCATGGATGAAATGACAGTGGGCCCATGTCAGAAACAGGAAGGAAATGTGCATCGACAAAAGACTATGAAAAAAGTGCAGCTATATGTTACTTCACAGGTGGTGGGTGTTTAAGTTCAAGTTTATTTATTGCCATAATGCTACATTAACACTGCAATTAAGTTACTGTGAAAATCCCCTAGTTGCCACAATCTGGCGCCTGTTCGGGTACACGGAGGGAGAATTTAGCACGGCCAATGCACCCTAACCAGCGCGTCTTTCAGACAGGAAACCGGAGCACCCGGAGGAAACCCATGCAGAAGCGCAGAGAGCGTGCAGACTCTGCACAGACAGTGAACCAAGCCGGGAATCGAACCTGGGTCCCTGGCTCTGTGAGGCAGCAGCAGTGCTAACCTACTGTGCCACCGTGCAACCACAAAAACCTTAAAATGAACCTGATAATATTTGTGAAAACTCTTAAATTTGTACCAAATATACAAAACTGGCTAGCAACAATATTTTTTAACCACTCCTGCAGTCAGCTGTAAATCAGGACATGAAGGACTCAGTCAAGTCTTGCCAGCAAAAATGGAAGAGGAGATGAAATGAAAGACGACAAAGGGAGAAAATGAGAATAGTAACACCTCATAGCTCAGTAGGCAGCTATTTAGCCCATCATATCATAAGACCATAAGACCATAAGACATAGGAACGGAAGTAAGGCCATTCGGCCCATCGAGTCCACTCCACCATTCAATCATGGTTGATTTCAACTCCATTTACCCGCTCTCTCCCCATAGCCCCATAGCCCTTAATTCCTCTGTGTCAATGAGATGCCATGTGTTTCATATTTAGCATATATCAGAGGGGCATGTAGCATCTTAGAAGATCTGGATAAGCAGCTTGCAAAACGTCACAAACAGCCAGATTTTTTTTTTCTTGTCTACTGTTCAATGACCTTGGTCACGGGGTCCAAATAACTGTCAGTCATGTGCGAGCTTGCGCAGTGAGTACCAATAAGCTATAGGTAGTATCATAACCCAAGCTCAATGCTTTTCTCAAACGGGCGATCTGGGGAAAGAGAAGTCAGTATTTCAGTGGCTGACTTCAGCGCGGTGACTGGGTCAAACTCTCGTCACATCAACTTTTCCATGGGCAGCTGGTTCTCAATCGGGAAGTGAATTTGACAGATGCAGGCGCAGAATACAGCACTAGCTAGAGGAGGTGTTAGTCACTGTGGTGATATAAACAGGGCCTAGTTTTAAGGCTGATAAAATTGGATATCCTAAATTAAAGAATTAGGCACATTGAAATCAAACACAGTCAAACCGCAGGCAGGCCAATTGTACAATACACAAATGTGTCTGGGCCTGACCCATCAACCACCCATCAAAGGTCGTTACACTCTACTTGAGACTTAGCAGGAGATCATGGCACCTCATTGAAAGAAGTTTAACAACACCAGGTTAAAGTCCAACAGGTTTATTTGGTAGCAAAAGCCACACAAGCTTTCGAGGCTCTGAGCCCCTTCTTCAGGTGAGTACCAGGTGACTCACCTGAAGAAGGGGCTCAGAGCCTCGAAAGCTTGTGTGGCTTTTGCTACCAAATAAACCTGTTGGACTTTAACCTGGTGTTGTTAAACTTCTTACTGTGTTTACCCCAGTCCAACGCCGGCATCTCCACATCATGACCTCATTGAAATGCATCGGTCTATTGTTAGAAGCCCAGATTGGGCCAGACTTTCTGTCACCAAGAGATCCTGTAGAAACCTTACCTGATAACAAGTTTAACAACATGGAGATGGACACCTGGGGGGCGGACCCTGGTGTCCTGTCAGGCAGACATCAAGAAACCCACTGGGTATTGGAACCCCCTCCTGGGACCTCATTGGCCAGAAGCCAGAGAAGTTTCTGGAAAGGCAAGCAGGCTGGGGATAAAGGGACACACTCAGAGGCACACAGGAGCGAAGGCTCGACAAGGGAGACAGCCGTGACCATTCGGAAGACTGACCAGAGAAGGAAGGAAGAAGCGGCCATCGAGACTCACCTTCGTGACGACAGACCAGAGGGGACTCAGAGAATCGGGCCTGCAGTTCAACCAAACCACCTTTACGGGTAGTATACTTGAATCTGGGGTATCCTCTTGTTTTATGTGGGTAATTTAAGGGTTAATAGTGTTATTTAATAAACTTGTTGAACTTTTACTTGTGTTTGTCCTTTGTCCACCTTGCAAATAAGGGCACCGGGGTAAAACCTTGGAGTAAGTAAACTGGTTGAAAGTATCTGAGAATTAACAGGTACAACATCACTAATTAATTAAAGGAAATTAGGAATAAAATTAGAAATGGAGGATGATGCGAAGAAAGGTATAAAGGAGCAGAAACACTTGCATGTCAAAGAACAAAGAAAATTACAGCACAGGAACAGGCCCTCCAAGCCTGCACTGACCATGCTGCCCGACCTTTTGGGTGGCACGGTGGCACAGTGGTTAGTACTGCTGCCTCGCAGTGCCAGGGACCTGGGTTCAATTCCCGGCTTGGGTCACTGTCTGTGTGGAGTTTGCACATTCGCCCCGTGTCTGCGTGGGTTTCCTCCATGTGCTCTGGTTTCCTCCCACAGTCCAAAGATTTGCAGGTTAGGTGGATTGCCCCTTAGTGTTGGGGGCATAGCTAGAGTAAATGCATGGGGTTTTGGGGATAGGGTCTGGGTGGGATTGCGGTTGGTGTAGACTCGATGGGCCAAATGGCCTCCTTCTGCACTGTAGGATTCTATGAAAACAGATAATAAAAAGGGAGAAATAGAACAAAGGAATACGCACCTTATTACAGTCTATAAGGAGGTTGAATAGATTAGAAATGTAGGAATATGCCATTCAGCCCATCATGCCTGCTCTGCTATTTAATATCATGGTGGATCATCCACTTCAATGTCTTTTCTCCAATCCCTTTACATCACTGGTATTCAGAAATATGTCAATTTATACCTTAAACATACTCTATGGCTGAGCCTTCATAGCCCTCTGGGGTAGACAATTCCAAAAATTCACCACCCTGAGTCAAAATATTTCTCCTCAACTCCATCCAAAGGAGCTTCCCCCTCATTTTGAAATTGTGTCCCTGATTCTGGACTCACCAACCAGGGAAAATATCTTACCCATATCCACCCTGCCTATCCCCCTAATCGCCTTGACATGTAATGGCATTACCATCACTGAATCCCCCTACTTTCAGCATCCTGGGGGTTACATTGACCAGAAACTGAACTGGACTAACCACATAAATACAGTGGTAACCAGAGCTGATCAAAGGCTAGGAATCCTGTGGGGAGTAACTCACCTCCTGACCATCCAAAGCATTCCACCATCTACAAGACACACCTGCCTGGATGGGTGCAGCTCCAACAACACTCAAGAAGCCTGACACCATTCAGGACAAATCAACCCGCTTGATTGCTACAAACATTCAATCCCTCCACCATCCAGTGGCAGCCACGTGTATCATCTACAAGATGTGCTGCAGGAACTCACCAAAGTTCCTTAGGCAGCACCTTCCCCAAACCCATGACCACTACCAACAAGAAACACAAGAACAGCAGGCGCTTGGGAACACCACCACCTGGAGGTT
Organism: Mustelus asterias; assembly: GCF_964213995.1. Lineage (NCBI taxonomy): Eukaryota > Metazoa > Chordata > Chondrichthyes > Carcharhiniformes > Triakidae > Mustelus > Mustelus asterias. The sequence continues at coordinate 17,534,202 of NC_135821.1, forward strand.
CCCCTCCAAGTCACTCACCATTCTGATTTTGAAATATATCAGCGTTCCTTCACTGTCATTGAGTCAAAATACTGGAATTCCTTCCATAACAGCAGTAAGTCGACCTACACCACAGGGACAGCAGCGGTTCAAGATGGCAGCTCACCACCATCTTCTCAAGGGTGATAAATGCTGGCATAGCCAGCAACACCCATATCACGTACATGAAAAAAAAAGGCCACGTAGTTTCCCACACATTAAGTCTGTCTAAATCCTTTTGAAAGCGCTTTGCATCTTTCTCACAACACACATTCCCTTTTTGTTATTCATGAACTTGCAAATATTATGCTTGGGACTTTATTCCCAGAAGAGTGAGAGGCACTCTCATTGACATGTATAAAATTCTTATGATAATAGGTACAGGAGTATGCCATTCGGCCCCTCCAGCCTGTTCCGCATTTCAACAGGATCATGGTGGATCCGACATTACTCACATTGACTTTCCTGCCCTTTCCCCATAACCCTTGATTCACTTACTCATCAAAAATCTAACCATCTCAGCCTTAAATATACACAAGGACTCAGCCCCCACAGCTCTCTGTGACAAGGAGTTCCAAAGACTCATAACCGTCCGAGAAGAGATTCTTCCTCATTGCAGTCTTAAATTGGTACCCCTTTATTCTGAGACTATGCCCTCTCATCCTAGATTCTCCCATGAGGGGAAACATCCTTTCAGCATTTACCCTGCCAAGCCCTATTAGAATCCTATATACTTGAATGAGATCATCTCTCATTCTTCTAAATTCCAATGAGTAGAGTTCCACCCTTTTTAATCTTTGCTCATAAGACAATCCCTCCATACGGGGGATCATCCTAGTGAACCTTCTCTGAACTGCCTCCAATGAAATAGTGTCTTTCCTTAAATAATGGGGCCAGAACTGCTCACAGTATTCTCCAGATGTGGTCTCACCAGTACCTTGTACAGTTGCAGCAAGACTTCCCTACTCTTATAGTCCAACCCCCTTGAAATAAGGGCCAACATTCCATTAGCCTTCCTGGTTACCTGCTGCACCCATGTGTTAGCTTTCTGTGTTTCGTGCACATGTACCCCCAAGTCCCTTTGTGTTGCGGTTTTTCTCCATTTAAATAATACTCTGCTCTTTTGTTCTCACAATTTTCTCACATTATACACCATTTGCCAACTTTTTGCCCCAAAGATATGCGGGTTAGGTTGATTGGCATGGTAGGTTGCACAGACTTTTGTGAAGTTCCTTGTCGTTGTGTTCAAATATATTGCATCTACTGGTTCCCCTTCATCCACTCTGCTCAAGACTTCCTCGAAAACCTCTATTAGACATGATTTCCCTTTCACGAAGCCATACTGACTCTGCTTGATTAGATTATAATTTCCCAAATGGATTCCAACATTTTCCCAACAATAGGTGTTAGCCTAATCGGCCTACAGTTACTCACTTTTTGCATCCCTCCCTTTTTGAATAAGGGGTGTCACATTGGCAGCTTTCCAATCCTTCTCCAGCACCGAAGGATTTTTGGAAAATTACAACCAATGCATCCACTGTCTCTGTAGCTACTTCTTTTAGGATCCTAGGATGCAAACCATCAAGGCCAGTGGACTTATCTACCTTGACCTGTTGTTACTGGGAAGATGTTTCCCCAGGCTGGAATCTAAAACACATGGTCACAGGCCTCGAATAAAGGTTGAGCTATTAAGGACTGTGTTCTGTCTGGGTCACTGTCTGTGTGGAGTTTGCACATTCTCCTCGTGTCTGTGTGGGTTTCCTCCGGGTGCTCCGGTTTCCTCCCACAGTCCAAAGATGTGCGGGTTAGGTTGATTGGCCAGGTTAAAAATTGCCCCTTAGAGTCCTGAGATGCGTAGGTTAGAGGGATTAGCGGGTAAATATGTGGGGGTAGGGCCTGGGTGGGATTGTGGTCGGTGCAGACTCGATGGGCCGAATGGCCTCCTTCTGCACTGTAGGGTTTCTATGATTCTATGAAGGACCGAGATGAGGAGAAATTTCTGCACTCAAAGGGCTGTGAATCTTTTGGAATTCTCTACTCAGACAGTCATGGATGCTCAGTCAATGGGTATATTCAAGGCAGAGATCAATAGATTTTGGGTACAAGGGAATGAAGGAATTTGGGAGAGTTGAGGTAGATCATCAGGCATGAATGTATTGAATGACAGAGCACGCTAAAAAGGATGATTGGCCTTGACTGTTCCTATTTCCTATGTTCTTAGGTCCTGAGGACAACACAAGGTGTTTTACAGCCAATGATAAAGTTACTGCGGTCACGTTAACAGCCGATTTGCGTAGAGCAAGATCTCTAAACTGCAAATGAATGAACGGCCAATTCATCAGGTCATGCTGCTTTAAAAATAAATGTTCGTCATGACACAGAGCGCTCCTTCTTCAAATGGTGGAATGGGGTTGTATACATCCAGGCAAACAGGGCCCTGGTTTAAGAATCATAGAATCCATACAGTGCAGGAGGAGGTCATTCGGCCCATTGAGCTTATACTGACAACAATCCCACCCAGCCTCTATTCCTGTAATTCCAGGTATTTACCCTGCTAATCCCACTGACACTGAGGGGCAATTTTGCATGGCCAATCCACCTAACCCACATATCTTTGGAATGTGGGAAGAAGTTGCAGCACCCGGAGGAAACCCATGCAGACACGGGGAGAACGTGCAAACTCCACACAGAGTGACCCGAGCCTGGAATTGAACCCAGGTCCTTGCCGCTGAGAAGCAGCATTGCTAACCACTGTGCTGCCCTTTAACTTCCTGCCTGAAAGACAGTACTTCTGCCAATGCAGCACTCCCTCAGTACTGCCCGTATTGTGCGCTCAAGTTACAAAGTTTGAGCCCAGGACCTTCTGATAGTGCACAGAATGTTGCCAACTGACAAAACTTAAAATGAGAGAAGGCAGAGCAAAATAGAGAAGGGAAGATAAAGAGAGATAAGAGACAGAATTAAGGCATATGAAACTATTTTATTTAGAAATCTCAAGAGTGGCAGGTCCAGGAAGGACAAAAGGTACTGAGAAAAAAAAAGCAAAGCAAAAAATGAATACTCCCTGGAGGGATGTCCTCAGTTTGTGAAATTCCTACCTGACATAATCATTCCAAAGAAACTTCTTCCGCGGTCCCATGACTCTTCGTCCTGGCTTATCGTCATCTTCCTCTTCAGAGCCATTTTTGTCTCGTTCCTCTTCAGACGCCATTCTGAAAAGACACCCAGTATGAGAGCGCGTGTGCTGGAAACTGGCATCTGCCCTCCGCTCCCACCCACGCCCCGCCACCGTCCTTCTCCCTTAGTTCTAGAAAATGCTGCTGTTGCTGCCCATGCTCTGAAACATCCCCAGGTACAGACACTGACTGCGACCAATGGCTCTAACCCTCACAGGGAGGAGGGCATGAGTACACTGGGCTTGTGCAGTCAGTGTGTGTCTGGCATGTTGCAATGCAATCAAATGAAAATTAAATAGTGCAGCAAGAACCCAATTGAACCCAACTCCAATAAATCACCACAAACTAATACCCTTTAATGGGCACATACCAACACCCTGCAACAGACCCGGAGATAAGGGATTTAAGGGTTCAGGTACACAAATTACTAAAAGTTACTGCACAGGTACAAACATGTAACCAAGACTATTGGAATGGTGGCCTTTATCTCAAGGGGCTGGAATACAATGGGGGAGGGGGTCGCTGGCACAGACCCCAACTGGAGAACTGCATTCAGTTCTGGACACTAAACTGCAGGGAAATGATACCAGCCTCGGAGAGGATGCAGTGCAATTTCACCTCTTCAGGAGCTGCAGGTACCCAGAGCTTAAAGGGCGCATAAAGGGTGCATAAACTTGGCTTGTATCCCACTGAGTTTAAAAAGATTGTGGGGTGATGTACTAGACGGTCCTTGAAGTGACACAATGAATATAACTGGCTTGTATTCTCTTTCGAGAAGATTGAGCAATGAACTGACGTTTGAAATGTTAAAAGGATTTGATTGGGTCGATACAGTGAAACTATTTCCACTAGTAGAGGAATCCAGATCAAGTATGAACAACCTTAAAATTAAACCTATGCTGTTCAGGAGTGAAATACAGAAACACTTTCATACACGTGGGGGAATAGAAAGATGGAACTCCCTCTTCCCCAGAAAAGGTGGCTGATACTGGTGCGTCAATTGGAGCTTTCAAGACCAAGATAGATGTCGTGCCAGGATAACAAGGGATGTGGAGCACAGGTAGCAAACTGATTTGATACTGAGTGGCCTACACCTGCTGCTATGTGATTAAACAACAGAAAGGGAATGCAATTATCACTGATGTTAAAAATCACCACTGTATACATGACATCGAGCTCTCCAACAGGAAATGCAGTACAATTTGACGCTGCTATCTATTTGCTCAGTTTGGTTTCAACACTCGTATAACACTACTGCTTTCAGAATTGAGTAACATCCTTGGTCCTGGGGCTGTGTGAACCTCCCAGTATACATGGCACTGATTGACACTCATCCCCAAAGTGAAAGCAAGTCTCTGCCTCCAATGATTGCATTTACTTCACATGAAGGAACAGTTTGATGCCACAACTTGTCAGCCTGTGCGTGGTTGCAGTTTGTTCACCACCTCCCGATCCTTTCCCCACTTCATGTCTATTACATATGGAATTGGAGCAGACGTAGGCCATTCGGCCCCTTGAGACTGCTCTGCCATTCGTGCAACCCCCAGTGGCCCAATGGATAAGGCACTGGCCTTCAAAGCCAGGGATTGTGTGTTCGAGTCCCATCTGGGGTGCTGATAATTTTTATGGGTGGCAGGTGGCACAGTGGTTAGCACAGCTGCCTCATAGCGACAGGGACACAGGTTCAATTCTGGCCTTAGGTGACTGTGTGTGGAGTTTGCACATTCTCCCCGTATCTGCGTGGGTTTCCTCTGGGTGTTCCAGTTTCCTCCCACAGACCAAAGAAGTGCAGGTTAGGTGGATTGGCCATGCTAAATTGCCCCTCAAGTGTCCCAAGATGTGTAAGCTAGGGGGAATTAGTGGGGTAAACACATGGGGTTATGGGGGTAGGGCTTGGGTAAGATGCTCTGTTGGAGATGGTGCAGATTTGATAGGGTAATGGCCTCCATCTGCATTGTTTGGATTCTATGACAAGATCATGGTTGATCCGTTTGTGTTGAGTTCCACATTCCTCATCTACCCCAGTAACCTTTGATTCCCTTGCCTAACAACAACAATCTACACCTCTGCCTTAAAAAATATTCAATGGCCTCGCTTCCATCGTCTTATGAGGCAGCAAATTCCAAAATCTCACAAAGAAAATTCTCTTCATCTCTGTCCTATGAGGATGACTCCTGATTTTAAAAACAGTGCGTCCTCATTCTGGACTCATTCACAAGAGGTCACATCCTTTCATTCTCCAGTGTTTTGGAAATGGCATAAGCCTGGGGGGGGGGTTCCCTTCATCCTGCATTCAGGGTTGTTCAGGTCAGTGGCAATACTTCATCTACTGCTCCAGCTAAGATCAGCTGAGAAATCACCAATGATGCATATTTCCACTTCTGCAACATTGCCTCCCTCAGCCCCACCTGCAGCTGAAACTGTCAGTCCTGTCTTTGTCATCTCCAGACTTCACTATTCTAATGCTCTCCTGGCCAACCTCTGATTTATCACCCTGTGTAAAAGAACTCATCCAAAATCCTGCTGCCTGAAGTCTAACTCTCAGTAAATCCTGACCACCCATCACCCTGTGCATGCTGATTTACATTGGACCCCCAAGTCTGGTAATGTTTCAGTTTTGGAATCTTAGCCTGGTTTTCAAATCTCTCTACGCCCTCACTCTTCTCATCTGCGCATTCTCCATGTCAAACCTCTACCAATCAAATTCCCCTTGTCAATCAATCAGCACCCTTTTTTCTCATGTGGTATAAACTGTTGTTCCTTTTGAGATTTGGTATTCTTGCGAATGTGTCCTGATGAGTGCAAGATGAAAAACTTTGACAGTATGTCTCTATTTTTCAGCAATGCTCAAATACCACGTTGAAAGCAAAATATTGCAGATACTGGAATCTGAAACAAAAACAGAAAATGCTGGAAAATCTCAGCAGGTCTGACAGCATCTGTAGAGAGAGAATAGAGCCAACGTTTCGAGTCTGGATGACCCTTCGTCAGAACCCTCAAATACCAAGTGACCATCTTGGTATTCTCCTCCAGACCTGCAACTTTAGAGCTCCTCCAATTCTATGCTCTACTGCAGCCCTGATAGTCACCAACCACCAATGGCTGTTGTGGCTTGGGCTGCTTAGATTTTAAACATGAGGACTAAGATTTGGTCACTTGTCCCAGTACCTCATGCGATTTGGGTCAAATCTAGAAACCAGTCTCCCATCCACTGACTCTGTCTATACTTCCCGCTGTCTCAGGAAAGCAGCCAGCATAATCAAGGACCCCATGCACCCCGGACATTCTCTCTTCCACCTTCTTCCATCGGGAAAAAGATACAAAAGTCTGAGATCACGTACCAACCGACTCAAGAACAGCTTCTCCCCTGCTGCCATCAGGTTTTGAATGGGCCTACCTTATATCAAGTTGATCTTTCTCTACACCCTAGCAATGACCGTAACACTATATTCTGCACCCTCTTCTTTCCTTCTCTATGAACGATATGCTTTGACTGCAGAGCACGCAAGAAACAATTACTTTTCACTGCATCCCAATATATGTGACAATAATAAATCAAATCTTGCCTGATAAATGTTACCTTGCAATGACTTTAGATGCTTTATTACATTTATAGGTGTTATATAAATTAAAGTTGCTGTTCGACCAAATTTATCTTGCTCAGTACTAACTAAGTGTGGCTTTCTCCTGACGGTTCCAGCACAGCCTGTTTGAAGGGTGTAGGACTGAGCCCAGAATGATTCACTTTACAATTTTCCTCATGGAGAAACATTTGTCTCCCCTTGCAGTGCAGTCACATAAAGAACCACCGGTCTGAACTTCTGCTTTAACTGTTTAACAGAGAGCACCAGAGCTCCAGGCTGCTAAGCTGATCTAAATTTTAGTATAAAGATCTAGGAGGCGTAAGAAAAAAAAACCTCAGGATAAACCAATGAACTCTACCAACCTATTACAGATTATACAATTCATTATGACTTTTCTGGTCCAGCACTTGTGTCTGGGAGAGCACTTGGAAGAAAACAATTGGAAAAAAGGGCTGAGGAGTGCACATACTTGGCAAACCGGGCCTGTGTATGTGCTTGCAGTTCCTCCTGGTATTTTATCAGCTGAACCGGCATCACATTTGCCACTGCTTCCTTCAGCTTCTGTGTCGGATCCCGTAACCGCTCGTCCTGGGAAGGCAACACAGCCATTGAGAAAAGAAAGTAACTCACATTTCTATCGCGACTTTCAGAACTTCAGGATGTCTCAAAGCGCTTCAGAGCCAATAAAGTCATTTTGAAGAGTAGCATTTACTGTTGCAATGTACGAAGAGCAGCAGTCAATTTGTGCATAGCAAGTTCCCACAAACAGCAAAGCAATAATGATCGGTTTTGGCGATGTCGGCTGCGGAATTAAAATTGGCCAAGAGAACTACGTGCTTTTTTGAATAGTATCACGGGTTCTTTCATGTTACCTGAGACAGCAGATGAGGCCTTGATTGAATTGTTTATTTTAAACACAACATCTCTGACAGTGCAGCAAATATTGCACTGCAGTGTCAGCGTCGATTATGTGCTCAAGTCTCGGGTGTGGGGTTTGAATTCACAGCCATCTGACTCAGAAGAAAGAGTGCTACGCACTGTGCCATGGAGTTAAAAGTTTTAATCTGCAGAGTAGTCTATCTCCTTCTGGTGTTGCACATAGAAATTATATGTAGTTATCAGATTTAGCAGGATTAAGAGATGGATAATAAGTGGACCAGGGTGAGCAGACATAATCCACCCCCATTTTAAAATCATACACTTTACACTTGAGAGTACTCTCATTTTAGTTACAATTAAAGAGCTAAACTTATGGCAGTTTACAAAGCAGACTTTCTCTCCAGCAAAGCCCAAGGAACGGAAGAATGCAAACTTTTGGCCTCATGGGGGAAGATGCAATTACAACGTGACAGGTTTACATAGAAAAATTCCACAATAGACGCAGACATGGGAATTTATAAAGGTAACACCACAGCGACATTGAGAGAGACAGTAAGGTTTTTCAGGTGGGAAGTGCACTTTAACATTTTGTAGATAACGCTGCCAAGTCTAAATGATGGCCAACACGGATTGGGGGCTCGAACTAAACAGCCTTTCACACCTCAGTGAAAAATCTCTTCCTCTGCTTGGTTCCTGTGTTTGAATTTCACAGATCTAATGATCTGGAAAGGGGGTGCGCTGACTGCAACTCCCTCACTGAAAAGAACTTTACATTTGACCCACAACTAATGTTAAGGAAAAGGTGGAAGAGGCAGGACTTGTACTTTGTCAACATTTGATCAAACTTTGGTGAATTGAGCAGTGGCATTCAATTTATCATCACAGTGTGTGTGAGATCCACAGGGCTCAATACTCAGCTCAGTTGTCACAAGATGACAGAAAGCTGGTCACTCCTTGTATAACTGCAACAAGGCATAAATCACAGCTATACTTAGCTGTCCACTCCCTCCTCTAACATACAGTGGGAGGTGGAAATGGTTCTTTTTATCTCCCTGAGAAAGCTCCCTGGCATTCAGGCCCTACAACCTTCACTTGTGGTTCATGATCAGGGGATTGTACATGCTACTGGGATACAGACCAGCTCAGGACAGATGCTCAGTTAAAACCGTGTTGCTCACTAACACCGCAATTGGAATGAGAAAAGGAAGAGGTGAGGGCCTGTAAGTTTGGAATCCCTTTCCTTGACACCCCCCCCCCCTCCCCCGAGGCCAATTAAAATGCCCCTACTGTTGCTCATCACCTCTGCAAGACTGGAAATCAAAGCTGGAATCTGCTGGCCTGTCGGACTGACATGTTATTCTTGTCCCATTTATCTCTGGGCCAGGGTGTTCGGAAAGTGGGAACACAAATTCTGCACACTAGCTCTCCAGTTCTTTTTACCTGCTCATTGAGGTGTAGCTTCTTCAGGCGTTTCATTAGTGTGTCCTTGCTGCAGGGCAGGAAGGAGGCCAGGAAACCATACACTCCCGAACGCAGTGTCACATTCAACTCCTGTACTTGTAGTTCAATGCTGCAGACAGAGACAGATGGATAGGCAGACGCTACTGTTAGCAACAAGACATCAATGACAAAGCCTGCGTATAAACTCCTACCATCACCGTTTGCTCTTCCCTTCCAAAATTGAAACTTGACATCCTGAAGCCTTGACACACAATGCCAGTGTTGTCACGCATGTTAGATCATATGCACTGGATTTGCCACAGGGTGCACGCAGGGAAGGAGGAAGTCATTATTCAGTAAATGAACAGTCTTGTCTTCATTCTCAGTTTCGCCCATTATCTGTTATACTTTCATCAGCCCGCACCCCCCCTCCCCACCCCGAGCCTGTTCTGCCATTCAATCAGATCATGCCTGATTCTCTCTTTATCATAAAGTTTATTTATTAGTCACAAACAAGGTTTACATTAACACTGCAATGAAGTTACTGTGAAATTCCCCTAGTCGCCACACTCCGGCGCCTGTTCGGGTCAATGCACCCTAACCAGCACGTCCTTCAGAATGTGGGAGGAAAGCGGAGCACCCGGAGGAAACCCACGCAGACACGGGGAGAATGTGCAAACTCCACACAGACAGTGACCCAAGCCGGGGATCGAGCCCGGGTCCCTGGCGCTGTGAAGCAGCAGTGCTAACCACTGTGCCACCATGTGGGAATTTGCGTGGAGTCTATCCACTGCTTTGGGAATTATACTCCAAAATTCTATCCACTTTTCTCAGAAATCTGCATAAGCAGAAGTCTTTATCCATGTTCTTGGAAATCAGAAGAAAGCGGAATACTTACTCCAGCAGGATGGTGTTAATATCCGGGGTGAAGAATTTCTTCTTTCCTTCCCCTTCAGGGACCTTGCCAGCCTGGATAAACACAGTTACAGTATTAACTATACGGTCTGGAATATAATCACGCCTGAGTATAAATCATCCACGTCACACAGTTAGAATCTGGTTTGTAGCGCATTGCACATGGACAGTGAGTCAAGGTGGAACATGCAGTTAGGATGTGGAATGATAAACTGCGTATCGGGAAGTATATGTACAGCAAATACACCACTGCAAAACGTATAGAATCATAGGACGGTTATAGCAAAGGTCGTCATACAGCCCGCTATGTCTGTGCTTGTTCTCACCCCCTCACCTTTCGCCTGGGCCCACATGCACTTCCTTTTCACAGCCCTGATTGAGTTTGCCTTCACCACACTCTCAGGCAGGGCATTCCAAATTCTAACGACTCACCCGATTGCTTCTTCTGTTAAAACGACCTGAAATCTATGCTCTCTGATTCTCGATCCATGCAATCACAACAGTGCAGGACGCCGCCATTCGGCCTACTGAGTCTACACCAAGTCTCTGAATGAGTATCTTACCAAGGACCAATATTTTAGATGCCCAACATCAACTTCGCTCGCAAGCGGAGGGAGTGATGTAAGGTTTTGGATGTGGACTTGAGGAAGAATACGTAATGAACAGTAATGACCTGGAACACTCAGCGCACTCGGGTGGTGGAAGTGGTGGCGATTGATAATTTCAAAAGGAAACTGGATGGGCACTTGAGAGAAATAATCTTGCAGGATTACAGGAATAGTGCAGGGAATGGGGTAGACTGGATTGGTCTATTGAGAGTCTCATGGGTGCAATGGGCCGAATGGTCTCCTTCTTTGCCATGATGATTCCATGACAGATCTCTTACTTTTGCGTTTTTCTTTGAAGAGATGAGTTAGCTTTTTTCCCTCCATTTTCATGCGCTACCCTTGTAGTGGAAGAGTTCCAAAAGGAAGGTCAGGTCAGAGATTTCCCCCAAACATTCTGAAGCATTCTTGATCAGTTCTACCTGCTATTTTGTGAATATTCAAGTCCTTCAGGTTTCTCAGGATCCTTTTCTTCCTGCTCGTCACTTGCCCATAAGTTCAAATACGTTGTTTGTGGAGCACGAGGCCATTCAGACGAGGAGGTTTAGCATTATTTTCTTGTCCGCATTGATTCAGGCAGACAGCTAAGCTGGCACTAAGCCGGTTGAGTGTCTGCAACGTTTTTGTAGTAGTTTAAGTTTTTTTAAAGTTAAAATTTATTTTTGTGTCACAAGTAGGCTTACATTAATACTGTAACGAAGTTACTGTGAAAATTCCCTCGTCGCCACACTCCGGTGCCTGTTCGGGTACACGGAGGCAGAATTTAGCATGGCCAATGCACCCTAACCAGCATGTCTTTCAGACTGTGGGAGGAAACTGGAGCACCCAGAGGAAACCCACGCAGACACAGGGGAGAACGTGCAGACTCTGCACAGACAGTGACCCAAGCCAGGAATCAAACCCGGTCCCTGGCGCTGTGAGGCAGCAGTGCTAATCACTGTGCCACCATGCTGCCTCCAGTGCCAGTTGGACAGTGTTGACTAATGGTAATTGCTAACTAGCCACAGGTGTGAAGATGGTGACACTATTTTCGTCACATGTATTACATTTTGTTGAGAACAGCTGAGACACAGCTGCCAAAAAAGCAAACAGGAACCTTGACTTTATTGCATGGTATTTAGAGGGCAGAAACAGGCAAGTGACTGAACAGGTCCAAGCTGGCATTTATATTCCCACCCTGTGTTTATGGAACATCCCCTTCAATGAATCAATGCTACTCACCACAACCACTCCTTGTTGTAGTCAGTTTCACATTCAAAACAACCGTGTTGGGTAAAGGAGCTTCTGAGTTCCGTTAGATTGATTAGTGATCATCTTGCATTCAAAAATAAAATGCCCCCTTGTTCTAGACTCTCCCGCAAATGGAATATCTTCCCTATTAAACCTTTTCATAATTTTAAAGGTTTAAAAATTAGGTCACCTCTTGGTCTTCTCCCCGCTAGAGTAAAGCATCCCAGCCTGTTCAATCTTTCCTGTCAGGTATAACGTCTTATTTTTGGATATCATCCTCTCAAATTTTTTTTTGTACCATCTCCAGTGCCTCAAATTCCTTATTCTAATTTGTAGACCAGGACTATTCACAATGCTCCAACGTTTCCAGTTTCAGATATGTTTAACATGCCTATCCCGTTCGAATGAATCACAGTGGCTTATTTGCTTTTTGTTATGGCCCTATAGAGTCACAGAGTTGAGAAGGAAGGAAGTGGTGGTACACCTTTGTAAATCAGTGGTCAGACCTCAGCAAGACTGTTGTGTCTAAATCAGGGCATCACACTTTAGGGATATAGTTTGAACAAAGAAAATTACAGCACAGGAACAGACGCTTCAGCCTGAACCGACCCTGCTGCCCGACTGAACGAAAACCCCCTACCCTTCCGGGGACCATATCCCTCCATTCACTTCCTTTTCACGTATTTGTCAAGATGCCCCTTAAAAGTCACTATTGTATCTGCTTCCACTACCTCCCCCGGCAGCGAGTTCCAGGCACCCACCACCCTGTGTATAAAAAATCTGCCTCGTACATCTCCTTTAAACCTTGCCCCTCGCACCTTAAACCTGTGCTCCCTGGTAATTGACTCTTCCACCCTGGGAAAAAAGTTTCTGACTAACCATTCTGTCCATGTCCCTCATAATCTTGTAGACTTCTATCAGGTCGCCCCCAACCTCCGTCACTCCAGTGAAAACAGCCTCTCCTCATAGTTAATGCCCTCCATACCAAACAACATCCTGGTAAATCTTTTCTGTATCCTCTCCAAAGCCTCCACATCCTTCTGGTAGTGTGGCGACCAGAATTGAACACTATATTCCAAGTGCGGCCTCACTAAGGTTCTATAAAGCTGCAACATGACTTGCCAATTTTTAAACTCTATGCCCTGGCCGATGAAGGCAAACATGCCGTATGCCTTCTTGACTACCTTCACCTGCGTTGCCACTTTCAGTGACATGTGTACCTCTACACCCAGATCCCTTTGCCTATCAATATTCTTAAGGGTTCTGCCATTTACTGTATATTTCCTCTCTGTATTAGACCTTCCAAAATGCATTACCTCACATTTGTCCAGATTAAACTCCATCTGCCATCTCTCCACCCAAGTCTCCAACTGATCTATATCCCGCTGTATCCTCTGGTGGTCCTCATCGCTATCTGCAAATCTGCAAACCTGTGTCGTCTGCAAACTTACTAATTAAACCAGTTATGTTTTCCTCCTAATCATTTATATATACTACAAAAAGCAAAGGTCCCAGCACTGATCCCTGAGGAATGCCACTTGTCACAGCCCTCCATCAGAAACGCACCCTTTCACTGCTACTCTCTGTCTTCTATGACTCAGCCAGTCTTGTATCCACCTTGCCAGCTCACCTCTGATCCTATGCAACTTCACCTTCTGTACCAGTCTGTGATGAGGGACCTTGTCAAAGGCCTTACTGAAGTCCATGTAGACAACATCCACTGCCCTACCCTCAGCAATCATCTTCGTCACTTCCTCAAAAAACTCGATCAAGTTAGTGAGACACGACCTCCCCTTCACAAAACCATGTTGCCTCTTGCTAATACGTCCACTTGTTTCCACGTGGGAGTAAATCCTGAGTCGAAGAATCCTCTCCAATAATTTCCCTACCACTGATGTAAGGCTCACCGGCCTGTAAGTATCTGGATTATTCTTGCTACCCTTCTTAAACAAAGAAACAACATTGGCTGTTCTCCAATCCTTTGGGACCTCCCCTGTAGCCAGTGAGGATACAAAGATTTCTCTCAAGGCCCCAGCAATTTCCTCCCTTGCCTCTCTCAGTATTCTGTGGTATATCCCATCAGGCTCTGGGGACTTGTCTACTTTAATGTTTCTCAAGAACCCCAATATCTCCTCCTTTTTGATCTCAACATGAGTCATACTATCTACACATCCTTTTCCAGACTCATCATCCACCAAGTCCTTCTCTTTGATGAATACTGACACAAAGTACTCATTTAATATTTCGCCCATTGCCTCCGGCTCCACGCATAGATTCTCTCCCCTGTCCTCGAGTCTGTCCCTGGCTACCCTCTTACTCTTTATATATGTATAAAAAACCGTGGGATTTTCCTTAATCCTACTGGCCAATGACTTTTCATGAACCCTTTTAGCCCTCCTTAAGTTTCTTTATACTTTCCTTGTATTCCACACTTGCTTCGTGTGTTCCCAGCCTCTTAGCTTTGGCAAATGCTTCCTTTTTCTCTTTGACTAGGCTCACAATATCTCTAGTTATCCAAGATTCCCAAAATTTGCCATACTTATTCTTCATCCTTACAGGAATGTGCCGGTCCTGAATTCCTATCAACTTACACTTGAAAGCCTCCCACATGCCAGATGTTGATTTGCATTCAAACATCTGCCCCCAATCTACATTCTTCAGTTCCTGCCTAATATTGTTGTAATTAGCCTTGCCCCAATTTAGCACCTTAACTTGGGTAATCTTAAAGCTTACTGAATTGTGGTCACTGTTCCCGAACTGCTCCTCTCCTGAAACATCGACCACCTGGCCAGGCTCATTCCCCAATACCAGGTCCAGTACGGCCCATTCCCTAGTTGGACTATCTATATACTGTTTGGTTTTTAGTTCTTTTTTAGTTTATTTATTAGTGTCACAAGTAGGCTTGCATTAACACCACAATGAAGTTACTGTGAAAATCCCCTACTTGCCACACTCTGGTACCTGTTCGGGTACACTGAGGGAGAATTTACCATGGCACCTAACCAGCAAGTCTTTCGGACTGTGGGAGAAAACTGGAGCACCCGGAGGAAACCCACGCAGACACGGGGAGAATGTGTAGCTTCCACACAGACAGTGACCCAAGCTGAGAATCGAACCCGGGTCCCTGGTGCTGTGAGGCAGCAGTGCCAACAACTGTGTCACCCTAGGAAACAATTGCAGGGTTATTGAACAGAGCAGGGAGTGGGATTAATTGGTAGATCTTATATAGATGGGCTGAATGGCCTCCTTCTATGCTATATGATTCTATGATGCACACATTATGCAAATTACTGGACTTCATAAGCATATCTAATCACTTCTGCCATCTTTCAGTAACCAAGGCACTCCTGACGATCAAAAACACACTTGTACGCTGCTTTTTGTGTTGCCTATTTCAACATGCATAATGTACAAAGAAGCTTAAAGTCCACGCACACACAAGTTGAGTTCGCATGCCCAATCATCAGCCATGGTTATTACAATGTAGTTACACAGGGACATCGGAGCAGGATTAGGCCATTCAGCCCATTGAGCCTGCTCTGCCATCCAATACAATCATGGCTGATTGTCCAGTGCAATGCCTTTTTCCAAAGCTATCCCCGGATCCCCCCCTTGCATCATTGGTTACTCACTATTTATGCCAAAAAAAGTCAGGACTATTCAAGAGAAGCAAATTTTCAATGGGTCAACAATTGCTCTGGCCCCGATCATTGAATTTTGCAGCTTGTGGAGTCCTGTCCCATCAGAACTTAATTAGCGCTGGGGATTTTATTTTTCCGTCAGTTGTGTATTAATTCCATTAACATTTTTAATTCCTTTGCAAAATCCTTTGCGAAAAATCACAATGTTAGAACTCTGAATTTACGATGATGTACTTTAAAATTCATTCCTGCATACTCAATAATTGATCGATATTCAGAACACAACAATTTTACTCCAGAAATATAATTATTTGGTAGCTATTTCATCACGATGGGAGGCATCACAATTAATGATTAACATTATTAACAAAATAATCAATCCTTCTTTCACTTTCTGTACAGGATTAAAATCTATTTAGGTTTCCTGGTTTACATAGAAACATAGAAGATAGGAGCAGGAGGAGGCCATTCGGCCCTTCGAGCCTGCTCCGCCATTCATCACGGATCATGACTGATAGTCCAACTCAATAGCCTCATCCTGCTTTCTCCCCATAACCTTGGATCCCATTCGCCCCAAGTGCTATATCCAGCCGTCTCTTGAATACATTGAGACTATTATGTCTCAATGATTAACTCAAGCAGAAGGTGGAATTCAAATTATTCAAAGTAAGTGATTTCATTCTACAAAATTTACCATATGAATTCTTGCTCCCCTGCCAATTCCCACATTTGATACACTTTACCCATCAAACCTCCAGAGCACCTCTCAATCAGGTTGGCGGGGCCACTCTCCGGCACCTGTTCGGGTACACTGAGGGAGAATTTAGCACGGCCAATGCACCTAACCAGCACGTCTTTCGGACTGTGGGAGGAAACTGGAGCACCCGGAGGAAACCCACACAGACACAAGGAGAACGTGCAAACTCCACAAGACAGTGACCCAAGGCCGGAATCGAACCCAGGTCCCTGGCGCTTTCAGGCAGTAGTGCTAACCACTGTGTCACCCACCTCAAGTTGCAGTGACACCCTCTGTATGAATGTGCTGGCAGACAGGACTGCTGTGCTACCAATTGCAGAGTAGCTTTGCTCTGTAATTTAACAAATCCATTCAATGCCGAGTTCACACTGGTTTGCAAAACCATGCTATGGGCAGAGCATGCTGCAGTGAGTGATGTCAATTATTCATCTCTGGATTCTTGCCCCTGAATTAGTCCACGCCAATGTCCTACTCCCCGTCAACCATTGTCTAAGGCCGAACCAGATCGTTTGTAACTTTGGCATCTTATTTGACCTCATGATGAGCTTCCAATCACTTTCTCAGTCAACGAAACTGTTGACTCGGGCGACAGGGCGGCATGGTGGCACAGTGGTTAGCATTGCTGCCTCACAGGGATCTGGATTCGATTTCCAGCTCGGGTCACTGTCTGTGTGGAGTCTGCACATTCTCCCCGTGTCTGTGTGGGTTTCTTCCAGGTGCTCCGGTTTCCTCCCACACTCCAACAGATGTGTGGGTTAGATTGATTGGCCATGCTAAATTGTCCCTTAATGTCATGGGAACCAGCTAGGGTAAATGGGGATAGGGCTGGGTGGGATTGTGGTTGGTGCAGACTCAATGGGCCGAATGGCCTCCTTCTGCACTGTAGGAATTCTATGATTCTATGACTCCCACCTCTAACATTGCTCATCTCTGCCCCTGCCTTAGTCCATCTGCTTATTATAGCCTCTTCAAGGCCCTACCTCTGGAATGGATTTTCAAAAATGTTCTCAAAATTCCCTCTCCACCTTTCAGACCCTCCTTAAAACTTATCTCTTTGATCAAGCTTATAGTCACCTCATTTGATACCTTCTTTTAAAATGACACTTCTGTGAAGCAACTTGGAACATCTTTCTATGTTAAAGGTGCTATATTAAGGACAGAGGAGGGAGGAGGGTGTCCCATGATTTTGATTCCGTGACGAAGAATGATTGGTGACAGATGTCCAAGTCAGGTTGGGGAGTTGGAAAGGAACTTGGGAGTTGATGTCCTGCACAAAGAGAGGATCCAGCTGAGCTACAAAGGCTTTGAATAGCATGCCAATAATTACCATGCAGGTTTGCACATGAATAATGTCTGCAAGGAGGGGTGCAGACACACCTCTGAGGTGGGCGCACACTCTGAGGCAGCAAAGGGAGAAGCAGAAAATGAAAAATTACAATGAGCCCCACCAAAAGCCACATGTAAAGGTACTGAGTCACCCAGACTCTACTTCATCAGCTGGGTTAGCCGGCTTACAACTGGCCTCATCCCCACTATTGAAAGGGAGTAGGACAGGAAAGGGAAGGAAAAGTCAAATCCAACGGGGCTCCCACTCCAATCATTCCTGTTTGAAAAAGATGGAGAGGATTGAGCTCAGCTGTAACAAAACACATGGCTGCACAACTTGAGAAATATGCATTTGGGGAAAGATTTGGATGGGTCTATCAATTGCCTTATTTTCTCATTTGTGCTTCCTGTTACTCTCTTTCCATTTTTTCCCCTAATTGAAATTACATTTCCCCCACTCAAGCACTTTTCAGTGTTCCCTCTCCACTTCATTTGAAAAAATGTCAAAGCTTATTGTGTTGTGGTTGGTATTCCCTCGATGCTCCCCAACCCTTAACATCACTGACCTCGGGAAGAGCAGTACCATCAGAATTGAGAATAAAGGTTGGAAAATGAAACTGATCTCTCCAAATGCCACTTCACCATTTTCTAGCAATGTACTTACATGGGTTTCGTTGTTTGAATGTACAGCACACAGTGCCTTAAGATCATGGATCCGTTTTTCAAGCAGGGCAGGTAACCCTGCCGGCAACTCTGACACCTGCTTTTGGCTTTGGGCCTGCGAGATGAAGCTGGAAGACATTGCGGTGTTGCTGTTTTCCTCCGTTTCAGAGGCTGGGCTTCCACTTGGCGTTTCCGCCAGCAGCTTATCTATGTCCAGGTCCCCAAGTAACTCCATTGCATTGGCAGCTTCCTGAAGCAAGTCGTGCTCATTGGAGTTCCCCAGAATCGCAAAGACCTGGTCGGAGGCAGTCAAGCTGAAATCAGAACAGCCAGAGTTCTTTGCAGCCTGCTCCGGCGTCTGAGAGGCAGGTGGAGGTTTCAAAGTGATTTCCTGCTTTTTCATGGCTTCTTTCTCCTTCTGGAACTTTTTGAGCATTTCGGCCAACGACAGGGCATCACTGTGATTTTTCCGCTTCTTTTTATGTTTGTCAGCGTTGAGGGCCACCACTCTAAAAGAGAGCAAAGAGGAGTTTACAGGGTGGTATAATGGTTATGTTAGCAGATTAATAATCTGGAGAGCATGCGTTCCAATGCTACCACAGCGGTTTGAGAATTTCATCTCCAGTTCAGTAAAAGTGGAATGAAAAAGCTAGCATCAGTAAAGTGACTCACTAATATCCTTTGAGGAGGAGAATCTGCCATCCTTACCTGGTCTACATGTGACTCCAGTCCCACAGCAATGTGATGGACTCTTACCTGTCTTATGAAATAGTGGGACACTTAGTTGCATTGAACTACCTTACCAACTTCTCAGGGCAGCTAGGGTTTGTTCTGGAGATGACGGGATTGTCTTATGAGCGGCACAGTAGGCAGCACGGTAGCACAGTGGTTAGCACTGCTGCTTCACAGCTCCAGGGACCTGGGTTCGATTCCCGGCTTGGGTCACTGTCTGAGTGGAGTTTGCACATTCTCCTAGTGTCTGCGTGGGTTTCTTCCGGGTGCTCCGGTTTCCTCCCACAGTCCAAAGATGTGCGGGTCAGGTTGATTGGCCATGATAAAATT
Source organism: Mustelus asterias (assembly GCF_964213995.1). NCBI lineage: Eukaryota > Metazoa > Chordata > Chondrichthyes > Carcharhiniformes > Triakidae > Mustelus > Mustelus asterias. The sequence continues at coordinate 17,553,498 of NC_135821.1, forward strand.
GCCCCTTAGTTTCCTGAGATGCGTAGGTTAGAGGGATTAGTGGATAAAATATGTAGGGATATGGGGGTAGGGCCTGGGTGGGACTGTGGTCGGTGCAGACTCAATGGGCCAAATGGCCTCTTTCTGCACTGCAGGGTTCTATGATATGAAGAGGGACTGGGCAAACTGGGCCTGTATTCCCTACAGTTTTTAAGGATGAGGGGTCAGTTCATTGAAACCTGCAAAATACTTAAAGGAATAGTCTGGGTAGATGCAGGTCAGATGTTTGCCTTGGTTAGGGAGTCTAGAACCAGGGGGCAAAATTTCAAAGTAAGGGGGAAGCCACTTAGAATCATATAATCCCGACAGTGTAGGAGGCCGCCATTCGGCCCATCGAGTCTGCACTGACCATAGTCCCACAAGGCCCTATTCCCATAATCTCAAATATTTACCCTGCTAATCCCCCTGATACTGGGGTCAATTTATCATGGCCAATCAACCTAACCCGCACATCTTTGGACTGTGGGAGGAAACCGGAGCACCTGGAGGAAACTCATGCAGACACGGGGAGAATGTGCAAACTGCACATAAACAGTGACCCGAGGGCAGAATTGAACCCGGATCCCTGCTGCTGTGAGGCAGCAGTGCTGACCACTGTGCCACCATGTGGTTTGTATATACATTGTGGATTTAAAAGAAACCTCTTTACTCGAAGTGTTAGAATGTAGAACTGACTCAGTGAATAAAACAGATGCATTAAAGAGGAAAGGATTGCATGGGGCATAAACTCCGGTATGGATCAGTTGAGCCAAACGGCCTATTTCTGTGCTGTACATTCCATGTAATATCAACAAGGGTTAATTCCTGCTCTAGTCACTTCCCAGTCAGACCAGTGGCAAACAACATTTGTAACCTATTTATACGAAAGGCTGGGGGAAGCTACAGAAACCCGACTCCACTGTCAGCCACCTGGGACATTTAGCTTGCACTATAGGAGCTGGTTGCTCCTTCTCCTGCCGGTGGAGGCCTCCAGTTGACGAAATTATCAGAGGAAAAACACTATCAAATTTTTTTTAAAGATCTGTATTCTGCATGCTGAAATGGTTGAATGGGGTCAAGACCCACACATGTCCCTAATCTTAAAATACATTTGGTTGCTGATACAATGTGTTTCCTGTTTATGTCTGTTTTGCAAATGAAATGTAAATATCCACTTAATGAGATCTGCAAACCATTTGCGTTCAAATTGGTATCTTTAATGCAATGTTATCACTTTAACTTCCCATCCTATTTTAGCCTTCCCAAACCATACCTCTCACGTCAACCCCAGTCCTTTCACTCCTCTCATGTTGTCCCCATCCCAATCCACCCCTTTTCCCTGTGCCATCTCCATCCTTTCCATACCACCTGGTCCTCCGCTCCAAATCCCCCATGAATTCCCCCCACCCCTTTCATTGACCACCTCCATGTTGTTTCTGCGCCCCCCCCCCCCCCCCCACCAGTCCCATGCCCCACCATCCCCTCATCTCTCCAGTCAGGGTAACTTTGTTGTTGGGCTCCCCTAACCTTCCAACTCACAAAACATCTGATGTGCAATTAGCACCTTTATTGCAACATCACATCTTTAAATCCGCATCGCACGCCATTCCATCATTCCTTTGCGAGTCACCAAATCCTATCCCTTCTCCCTATGTAATCCCTCTCTCCAATCCATACCTCCCAAGCTTTCATCTCTTAAGCCTTCTCCCCATCCTCCTCCCATGCTGACCTGTCAACCCTCCCCCCACCAAGCTGTTCCCCTCCATCCCTCCACTTTGCAGAGTGCCTTATGCTTGGTGAGGTTCTACAAAACTCTGTTTGCCAGGCACCTGTGGGATAGACTGGGATAGACAGACTAATTGGTGGGACAGTTGAGGAACAGTGGAGGATTTTTAAGGAGATTTTTCTCAGTACTCAGCAAAAATATATTCCAGTGAAAAATAAGGAATGTAAGAAAAGGGATAGCCAGCCATGGATAACTAAGGAAATAAAGGAGAGTATCAAATTAAAAACCAATGTATACAGAGTGGTCAAAATTAGTGGGGAACTAGAAGATTGGGAAGGTTTTAAAAAACAACAAAGAACTACTAAGAAAGCAACAAAGAAAGGAAAGATAGATTATGAAAGTAAACAAGCACAAAATATAAAAACTGATAGTAAAAGTTTTTACAAATACATAAAACGGAAAAGAGTGGCTAAAGTAAATGTTGGTCCCTTAGAAGATGAGAAGGGGGATTTAATAATAGGAAACGAGGAAATGGCCGAGGCCTTAAACAAGTTTTTTGTGTCGGTCTTCACAGTGGAGGACACAAATAGCTTACCAATAATTGACGGTCATGGGACTGTAGGGGGTGAGGACCTTAAAACGATCACTATTACTAAAGAGGTAGTGCTGGGTAAGCTAATGGGACTAAAGGTAGACAAGTCCCCTGGTCCTGATGGAATGCATCCCAGGGTACTAAAAGAAACGGCAGAAGAAATAGCAAATGCATTTGTAATTTATCAAAATTCACTGGACTCTGGGGAGGTGCCAGCTGATTGGAAAACAGCTAATGTAACGCCACTGTTTAAAGGAGGAGGTAGACAAAAGGCAGGTAACTACAGGCCGGTTAGCTTAACATCCGTAGTTGGGAAAATGCTGGAATCTATCATTAAGGAAGAAATAGCAGGACAGCTGGAAAAGAATGGTTCAATCAAGCAGACGCAGCATGGATTCATGAAGGGAAAGTCATGTTTGACTAATTTACTGGAATTTTTTGAGGATATAACGAGCGCGGTTGACAGAGGGGAACCGGTGGACGTGATATATTTAGATTTCCAGAAGGCATTCGATAAGGTTGCTGCATAAGATAAAGGTAAGACCATAAGACCATAAGACATAGGAGCGGAAGTAAGGCCATTCGGCCCATCGAGTCCACTCCACCATTCAATCATGGTTGATTTCAACTCCATTTACCCGCTCTCTCCCCATAGCCCTTAATTCCTCGAGAAATCAGGAATTTATCAATTTCTGTCTTGAAGACGCTCAACGTCTCGGCCTCCGCAGCCCTCTGTGGCAATGAATTCCACAGACCCACCACTCTCTGGCTGAAGAAATTTCTCCTCATCTCTGTTCTAAAGTGACTCCCTTTTATTCTAAGGCTGTGCCCCCGTGTCCTAGTCTCCCCTGTTAATGGAAACAACTTCCCTACGTCCATCCTATCTAAGCCGTTCATTATCTTGTAAGTTTCTATCAGATCTCCCCTCAACCTCCTAAACTCCAATGAATATAATCCCACGATCCTCAGACGTTCATCGTATGTCAGGCCTACCATTCCTGGGATCATCCGTGTGAATCTCCGCTGGACCCGCTCCAGTGCCAGTATGTCCTTCCTGAGGTGTGGGGCCCAAAATTGCTCACAGTACTCCAAATGGGGCCTAACCAGTGCTTTATAAAGCCTCAGAAGTACATCCCTGCTTTTGTATTCCAAGCCTCTTGAGATAAATGACAACATTACATTTGCTTTCTTAATTACGGACTCAACCTGCAAGTTTACCTTTAGAGAATCCTGGACTAGGACTCCCAAGTCCCTTTGCACTTTAGCATTATGAATTTTGTCACCGTTTAGAAAATAGTCCATGCCTCTATTCTTTTTTCCAAAGTGTACGACCTCGCACTTGCCCACGTTGAATTTCATCAGCCACTTCTTGGACCACTCTCCTAAACTGTCTAAATCTTTCTGCAGCCTCCCCACCTCCTCAATACTACCTGCCCCTCCACCTATCTTTGTATCATCGGCAAACTTGGCCAGAATGCTCCCAGTCCCGTCATCTAGATCGTTAATATATAAAGAGAACAGCTGTGGCCCCAACACTGAACCCTGCGGGACACCACTTGTCACCGGTTGCCATTCTGAGAAAGAACCTTTTATCCCAACTCTCTGCCTTCTGTCTGACAGCCAATCGTCAATCCATGTTAGTACCTTGCCTCGAATACCATGGGCCCTTATTTTACTCAGCAGTCTCCCGTGAGGCACCTTGTCAAAGGCCTTTTGGAAGTCAAGATAGATAACATCCATTGGCTCTCCCTGGTCTAACCTATTTGTTATCTCTTCAAAGAACTCTAACAGGTTTGTCAGGCACGACCTCCCCTTACTAAATCCATGCTGACTTGTCTTAATCCGACCCTGCACTTCCAAGAATTTAGAAATCTCATCCTTAACGATGGATTCTAGAATTTTGCCAACAACTGAGGTTAGGCTAATTGGCCTATAATTTTCCATCTTTTTTCTTGTTCCCTTCTTGAACAGTGGGGTTACAACAGCGATTTTCCAATCCTCTGGGACTTTCCCTGACTCCAGTGACTTTTGAAAGATCATAACTAACGCCTCCACTATTTCTTCAGCTATCTCCTTTAGAACTCTAGGATGTAGCCCATCTGGGCCCAGAGATTTATCAATTTTCAGACCTTTTAGTTTCTCTAGCACTTTCTCCTTTGTGATGGCAACCATATTCAACTCTGCCCCCTGATTTTCCTGAATTGTTGGGATATTACTCATGTCTTCTACTGTGAAGACTGACGCAAAGTACTTATTAAGTTCCTCAGCTATTTCCTTGTCTCCCATCACTTGATTACCAGCGTCATTTTGGAGCGGCCCAATGTCTACTTTTGCCTCCCGTTTGTTTTTAATGTATTTAAAGAAACTTTTACTATCATTCCTAATGTTATTGGCTAGCCTACCTTCATATTTGATCCTCTCCTTCCTTATTTCTCTCTTTGTTATCCTCTGTTTGTTTTTATAGCCTTCCCAATCTTCTGACTTCCCACTACTCTTTGCCACATTATAGGCTCTCTCTTTTGCCTTGATGCATTCCCTGACTTCCTTTGTCAGCCATGGCTGCCTAATCCCCCCTCTGATAACCTTTCTTTTGTTTGGGATGGACCTCTGCACTGTGTCCTCAATTACTCCCAGAAACTCCTGCCATTGCTGTTCTACTGTCTTTCCCACTAGGCTCTGCTTCCAGTCGATTTTTGTCAGTTCCTCCCTCATGCGCCTGTAATTACCTTTATTTAACTGTAGAACCTTCACATCTGATTCTGCCTTCCTTCTTTCAAATTGCAGACTGAATTCTACCATATTATGATCACTGCTTCCTAAGTGTTCCCTTACTTTAAGATCTTTTATCACGTCTGGCTCATTACATAACACTAAGTCCAGAATAGCCTGTTCCCTCGTGGGCTCCATCACAAGCTGTTCCAAAAAGCCATCCTGTAAACATTCAATGAATTCCCTTTCTTTGGGTCCACTGGCAACATTATTTACCCAGTCCACCTGCATATTGAAATCCCCCATGATCACTGTGACCTTGCCTTTCTGACATGCCCTTTCTATTTCGTGGTGCATTTTGTGCCCCTGGTCCTGACCACTGTCAGGAGGCCTGTACATAACTCCCATTATGGTTTTTTTGCCTTTGTGGTTCCTCAGCTCTACCCACACAGACTCCACATCGTCTGACCCTATGTCGTTTAGTGCTATTGATTTAATTTCATTTCTAATTAACAAGGCAACCCCGCCCCCTCTACCCACCTCTCTGTCTTTTCGATAGGTTGTGAATCCCTGGATGTTTAACTGCCAGTCCTGAACCCCCTGCAACCACGTCTCTGTGATGCCTACCACATCATACCTGCCAGTCACAATCTGGGCCACAAGCTCATCTACCTTGTTCCGGACACTGCAGGTACACGGAGTTGGGGGTAAAGTGTTAGCATGGATTGAGGATTGGCTGTCTAACAGAAAGCAGAGAGTCGGAATAAATGGGTGCTTTTCCGGTTGGCAATCAGTGACTAGTGGCGTGCCGCAGGGATCGGTGCTGGGGCCTCAACTATTTACCATATAGCAGTGGTTAGCACTGCTGCTTCACAGCTCCAGGGACCTGGGTTCGATTCCTGGCTTGGGTCACTGTCGGTGTGGAGTTTGCACATTCTCCTCGTGTCTGCATGGGTTTCCTCCCACAGTCCAAAGATGTGCAGGTTAGGTTGATTGACCATGCTAAAATTGCCCCTTAGTGTCCTGAGATGCGTAGGTTAGAGGGATTAGTGGGTAAATATGTAGGGATATGGGGTAGGGACTGGGTGGGATTGTGGTCGGTAGACTCGATGGGCCAAATGGCCTCTTTCTGCACTGTAGGGTTTCTATGATTCTATGATATACATAGATGATCTGGAGGAGGGGACCGAGTGTAGGGTAACAAAGTTTGCGGATGACACAAAGATGAGTGGGAAAGCAAATTGCGTGGAGGATACAAAGTCTGCAGAGAGATTTTGATAGGCTGAGTGAGTGGACAGGGATCTGGCAGATGGAGTACAACGTTGGTAAGTGTGGAATAATAGTAAAATGGACTATTATTTAAACGGTGAAAAATTACAACATGCTACTGTGCAGAGGGACATGGGGGTCCTTGTGCATGAATCACAAAAACTCAGTTTGCAGGTGCAGCAGGTAATCAAGAAGGCAAATGGAATGTTGACCTTTATCGCGAGAGAGATGGAGTATAAAAGCAGGGAGGTCATGCTGCAACTGTACAGGGTACTGGTGAGGCTGCACCTAGAGTACTGTGTACAATTTTAGTCCCCTTATTTAAGAAAGGATACATTAGCTTTGGAGGGGGTACAGAGAAGGTTCACCAGGTTGATTCCAGAGATGAGGGGGTTAGCTTATGAGGAGAGATTGAGTAGACTGGGCCCGTACTCATTGGAGTTTAGAAGGTTGAGGGGAGATCTTATAGAGACATATAAGATAATGAAGGGGCTAGACAGGGTAGAAGCAGCGAGGTTATTTCCACTTACAATGGAAACAAGAACTAGGGGGCATAGCCTCAAAATACGGGGGAGTCAATTTAGAACAGAGTTGAGGAGGAACTTCTTCGTTCAGAGGGTAGTGAATCTTTGGAATTCTCTGCCCAATGAAGCAGAAGAGGCTACCTCGTTAAATGTGTTTAAGTCACAGATAGATAAGATTTTTAACCATTAAGGGAATTAAGGGTTATGGGGAGCGGGCAGGTAAGTGGAACTGAACCCACTATCAGATCAGCCATGATCTTATTGAATGGCGGAGCAGGCTTGAGGGGCTAGATGGCCTACTCCTGCTCCTATTTCTTATGTTCTTATAGCAGCTGGTTAATTAGATATTTTATATCTTGTTTTAATAACATTTGGGTACTGGGTGTATCCAGGAACGATCCAGGGGCAGCATGGTAGCACAGTGGTTAGCACTGCTGCCTCACGGCTCCAAACACCCAGATTTAATTCTGGCCTTGGTTTAAAGTTTATTTATTAGTCACAAGTAGGCTTACATTAACACTGCAATGAAGTTACTGTGAAAATCCCCTAGTCGCCACACTCAGGCGCCTGTTCGGGTACACTGAGGGAGAATTTAGCACGGCCAATGCACCTAACCAGCATATCGTTTGGACTGTGGGAGGAAACCGGAGCACCCGGAAGAAACCCGCGCAGACACAGAGAGAACGTGCAGACTCCACACAGACAGTGACCCAAGCCAGGAATCGAACCTGGATCCCTGGCATTGAGAGGCAACAGTGCTAACCACTGTGCTGCCACTTCTCACTAATATGACTGTCTGTGTGGAGTTTGCACATTCTCCCGTTTCTGTGTGGATTTCCTCCGGGTGCTCTGGTTTCCTCCCACAATTCAAAAATATGCTGGTTAGATGGATTAGCCATGGTAAATGTAAACTCATCTCCAAACTCCGTGGCCTGGGCCTCGGCACCTCCCTCTGCGACTGGATCCTGAACTTCCTAACTCATAGACCACAATCAGTAAGGATAGGAAACAACACCTCCTCCACGATAATCCTCAACACTGGTGCCCCACAAGGCTGTGTCCTCAGCCCCCTACTATACTTCTTATATACCTATGACTGTGTGGCTAAATTCCTCTCCAACTCGATTTTCAAGTTTGCTGACGATACCACCGTAGTGGGTCGGATCTCAAACAAGGACGAGACAGAGTACAGGAATGAGATAGAGAATCTGGTGAACTGGTGCGGCAACAATAATCTCTCCCTCAATGTCAACAAAACGAAGATTATCATCGACTTCAGAAAGTGGAGAACATGCCCGTCTACCTCAACAGGGACAAAGTAGAAATGGTCGAAAGCTTCACGTTTTTGTGTCCAGAATCACCAACAACCTGTCCTGCTCCCCCCATATCGACACAATAGTTAAGAAAGCCCACCAACACCTCAACTTTCTCAGAAGACTAAGGAAATTCGGCATGTCGGCTACGATTCACCAACTTTTACAGATGCACCATAGAAAGCATTCTTTCTGATTGTATCACAGCTTGGTATGGCTCCTGCTCTGCCCAAGACTGCAAGAAACTACAAAGGGTCGTGAATGTAGCCCAATCCATCACGCAAACCAGTCTCTCATCCATTGGCTCTGTCTGCACTTCCCGCTGCCTCAGCAAAGCAGCCAGCATAATTAAGGACGCCACACACCCCGGGCATTCTCTCTTCCACCTTCTTCCGTCGGGAAAAAGATACAAAAGTCTGAGGTCACGTACCAACCGACTCAAGAACAGCTTCTTCCCTGCTGCCATCAGACTTTTGAATGGACCTACCTTGCATTAAGTTGATCTTTCTCTACATCCTAGCAATGACTGTAACACTACATTCTGCACTCTCTCGTTTCCTTCTCTATGAATGGTATGCTTTGTATAGTGCACAAGAAACAATACTTTTCAGTGTATGCTAATACATGTGACAATAATAAATCAAATCAAAATGTGTGGGGTTACAGGGATAGGGTGGGTGGGGGGGCCTGGGTAAGATACTCTGTCAGAGAGTCGGTGCAGACTCGATGGGCCGAATGACCTCTTTCTGCACTGTAGGGATTCTATGATCCATCAAATAAACCCACCAACAGACACACCATCTAGACCGACCAACCAATACAGTCCAGACAGACGAAAGCTGCGTATTCTTACAGATAATAAATTTAAAATCTTACACCCACTCACAATTTTCCATCTACATACTTCATGTCCAGTTGTCCATTACTTGTATCAACATTTCCAGTAAAAATTTTTGACATTAACATTTATGCCTATGTAAACTCGCCATATTGTAATTGCATCCTCCCTCCAAAGATGGCACTGTAGCAGCTCACAGCCCTTCAACCTGCACTGCGGAGAGATGCCTCTTCTTCTCTGCTCCCCAAATTGCAGCCAATTTTGCGATTCAACTATAAATAATATTTATCCAGGTATAAGATAAAAATAAGGACTGTGCCTTTAACTTTAAAAAGGAGAATTATGTCTGGACACCCAGACTCAATTATTCCTTGCTCTCCAGGTCCTGAATCCAATACCATAGGAGTGGGTTAGTGGTAAAATTCAAACTCCCACGTAGTTTGATATAGGTGCAAAATAATAGCCTTTGAGGATAAAAAAAGGAAGCTTTTTGTGCTGTTGCTTAATTGCTGACTAACAATTACTCTTTGCATTGCTGAAAGAGAGACATGCTGTTGAATCTTTTTACCTTGCACTCATCAGGACAAGTAGAAGAATGCCAAATTTCAAAGGGAGCAACAACTTATACTGCACGAGAAAAGGGGGTTAATTTGTTAGCAAGTTAACTCCGATTGATTAAGGCATAATAGCCATGGATCTATTAGTTACATGGCGCCCCCTACCCTACACTTTTGCTGTCTGGACATGTCCCTTTTGCTAGCAAAGGACAGGTCCCTGCATTTGCCCAATTGCTCTTTGGCTGACCTCTGGATATTGGAGAGAATAATTAGCTTCTAATCAACCTCAGGATGAACTTACTCACACCTTGTAGCCTTAGGGAAGGCAATGGCAATGGCTAGACTATTAATCCAGAAATTCAGCTAATATTCGGGGACCCGGATTTGAATCCCGCCACGGCAGATGGTGGAATTTGAATTCAATAAAAAATATCTGGAATTAAGAATCTACTGACGACCATGAAACCATTGTCGATTGTTGGGAAAAACCCATCTGGTTCACTAATGTCCTTTAGGGAAGGAAATCTCCCATCCTTACCTGGTCTGGCCTACATATGACTCCAGAGCCACAGCAATGTGGTTGACTTTCAACTGCCCTCTGAAAGGGCCTGGCAAGCTACTCAGTTCAAGGGCAACTCAGGGCAATGAATGCAGCCAGCCGGCGACGCCCATTTCCCACGAATGAATTAAAAAAATAAAAATAAAGGGACAATTCTCATGATGCACAGCAGAATTGTACGCTATGTGCAAAATGGCATAATACTTCTATATATAGGATACCCGAGAAGGG